>NW_026712231.1:207500-343183 GCF_030504385.1 Musca domestica
ATTTATAATAGACTCTACAAAGTATATATATATATATATATATATATTCCGGATCAGCACAAAATTTTAAGATTCTAAATTCTAAGACGATCTAGCGATGTCCGTCTGTCTGTCTGTCCGTCCGTTTGTTGTAATCACGCTATTTTTGAACGAATTGAGATAGAAGGCTAAAATTTTGCATACATGTTTATTTTTCCAGTAGGCTGGTTAAGTTCGTAAATGAGTCATGTAGGTCCACGTTTTCGTATAGCCCCCCATATAACGGTACTTTCCGATATTCGGTATTTTGATGATTTGTGCGACATTATTCACCGCCATCGTTTCAAATTTCGTACTGGAAGATACCAAAGAGTACTACAGCCTACGGCAAAAAATTTTGTATGCAGGTCCACGTCTTCGTATAGTCTCCATATAACAGTTTTCATTTAAGTGGCAGTTTCCGGAAGTTTTTGCAATTTTCAAGTTCCTTCCAAATGGTTGAGGGTATTAAAAAGTCGGTCCGGCCGAACTTAGCTGCTTTTTTACTTATTTTATTTTAATTTATTTTTCTTAGGATTTCTTTAGGACCGAATCGTTTTTGGATTTTCAGTATAGATTTTTAGGATCGACAGATCAATACAAGTGGATCTTGATGAATACCAAATAATCGTAGACTTGTTAAGAATATGTTTTCATCAAGCCTTTTTAAGGCGATTTTATGAATATTTGGCAAGGACAAAAATCAAAAAAATGCCTTGAGAATTATTTAATTTAATTAATTTAAAAATCCACTATTTTAGCTTGAAAAGTGGGTATAAAATTTAAATTCCTTGAAAAAAAAAAACAAAAAACACAAAATTAAAACAACAAAAATAAATTTTTAAAATAATTTTCTTTAAGGACCTGCAGAGCAATAGAAGTGCTATTTGGAGTTCTCAAAAATATCGAAAAGGATTAACAGACCAATAAACATTGATTTCTCAAAAATATTTTCTCAAGGACCAACAGATCGATCAAGGATCGAAAAGGATCAACAGATCAATAAACGTGGATTTCTCAAAAAATTTTTCTCAAGGACAAACAAGGATTAACAGACCAATAAACGTGGATTTCTCGAAAATATTTTCTCAAGTACCAACAAGGATTAACAGACCAATGTAATGATATTTTTAAAAATATTTTTTCAGGGACGAACAAATGTGGATTTTTATAAAATATTTTTTTCAAGGATTAGACGACCACTAAAGTTCTTTTTTTAATTTTTTCAAGAAACAATAAATTTGACTTATTCATATTTTTTCAAGGAACAAGAAATTCAAAAAATAGATTTTTATACCCTTAGCCATATGGATACAGAGGGTATATCATTTCATACAGCCAAAACGCGACTCATCGAAATAACGCTAGGTTTCTTGGAGAACTTTGGATATTAAATAAGAGTACCTTTCTATGGATTTTTTTTACAAGACCTCTTGTTTTTATATGTCTGCTCCTCTAAAATATAACTAACCTTAATTCTAAAAGAAGACTTTCAAGTAATTTAAAATTACTTTTTTACTAAAGTGTGTCTTTGTCACCTCTTCTCCTTAAATATTTATTATATGACCATTTGTTTATATAATTAACTTACCTGGCTGTCTCAAATGTGAATGTGGATCCAATGATGATTTGCCAACACTGACTCCAACGCTGCTGAGGGCATTTGAACTGTATCCTGTAAAAACAACGAAAAACAAAAATTAGTTATTGAAAAAAAAAATAATTATTCTCAAAAACAGAAAATACAAGAAGTTTTGAAAACTTTACCAGAGAATGTGGAAAAAATGTTGACAAAATCTTAAAAATAGTTGGCATAATGTTCATAATTTCTCTGATTTTCTGCCTAAATAAGCCTGAGCTTAAGGCCTGGGAGTTTTTATAGACGACCCAAAGGCTTACTGGCCTTTATAGACGAGCTGGAACCCAGAGAGTCCATTTAGTCAAGCTGAAGCCCCGAGAGTCCCTATATGCGAGCTGGAGCCAAGAGAGACTTTATAGACGAGCTGAAGGCCAAGGAGTCTCTATAGACGAACTGAAGGCCAAGGAGTTCTTAGAGACGAGCTGAAGGCCAGGGAGTCTTTAGAGACAAACAGAGAGCCAGAGAGTCTCTATAGGCGAGCTGGTGGGCCAGAGAGTCTCTATAGGCGAGCTGGTTGGCCAGAGAGTGTCTATAGACTAGCTGGTGGGCCAGAGAGTCTCTATAGGCGAGCTGGTGGGCCAGAGAGTCTCTATAGGCGAGCTGGTGGGCCAGAGAGTCTCTATAGGCGAGCTGGTGGGCCAGAGAGTCTCTGAAGGCCAGGGAGTCTCTATAGACGAGCTATGACGGCCAGGGAGTCTCTATAGACGAGCTATGACGGCCAGGGAGTCTCTATAGACGAGCTATGACGGCCAGGGAATCTCTATAGACGAGCTATGACGGCCAGGGAATCTCTATAGACGAGCTATGACGGGCAGGGAGTCTCTATAGACGAGCTATGACGGCCAGGGAATCTCTATAGACGAGCTGTGAAGGCCAGGAAGTCTCCATAGACGAGTTCTATATTCTCATTTTTCAAAATCCTCCAACTCAACCAATATTTTCTTCTTCTGCTTGAATAAAATAACCAAATTCCTTCCCTCTCCTCCCCATCACCACCCTCGTTCATTCGCCCTCATCATCACAATAACCTATCCTTGGGCAATTATGTTTATGATATGTGCAGTATATCAAGTCCTTTACACTAACATGATTTGTTTCACCAAAGTGTGTCCTTTGACACTCGCCTTTTGTCGCCTCAAAAAGAGAACAACAAAAAACTTTTCAAATTTAAAAATTTCTGCTTCGATGCGTTTTCAAGACTACGGGGCAAAAATAACAATGGGGGCAAAAACACAACAATAGATGTTCACAGAAAAAAAATGAAAACCCCGAAAACCAAAATTCATATATGAGAAGTTTTGGAAGAAACCAGAGATAGAGAATGGGAGAGAACAAATTTTCGCCTCACACAAGAAATAGTCCTCCTTTTGCTAAAAAGATAACACAAGCATCGCCTTCTCATTGTTCATGTTTTACACGCTCAGTTGAGTTTTGCTTTGTGTTGTTGGCATTGCTGTTTTCAAAGTGAATTTTCAAAAGAGTTTCAATTCTGTTTTTTTTTTTTTTTTTTTTTTTTTTTTTTTGAAATGAGAACACAATTGCCGTTCATGGTGATGATGATGACGATGAACATTTTATCACATCTTCAGGCTTTATCTTGTTATTCTTCTTGTAACGCTTGTTTGTTGGCAGAGGATTGTGTGATGTTTTGCTATTTAACAGCTTTTATTGTTGGTTGGTTGGCTGGTTGTCACAAAAGAAATGATAGCAAGGCAAAGCAAATAACACCCACCCACACCTCTCTCTCTCAATCTCTCTGCTCGATAACAAATAACACCACCAAACGAAATCCAAACTCAATTCAACTGATTTCACACCATGAAGCCCTTAGGCTGTAATTTGTATTCTAGCACCATTTCTACTTCGGCCGCAATGTGCGAATGTGCTTTTTCGGTCCACAGCCAAGGAGGTGGAGGGATGGCTCTTCTCTTGGCTGTGTGTCGTACGCCTGTGTTTTCAGACTGGAGGGTATAATTTTAAAATTGAATAAATAGCCATGGGCATTGTTTTGATTTCTTTGTAATCACAATTCATTAAAAATTCGAAAACAAGGAGGACTCTCGATAAATGTTTGCCCAGCAGTGAAGTTGCTATTCATACATGAGAAGACCCATAGCTCTTCAATGAGAATACTATGAGAAGAGTTATTTTTCTTCTATGAGAAAAGTTATTTCTCTTCTGTGAGAAGAGATATTTCCCTTCTAAGAGAAGAACTGTTTCTCTTCTATGAGAAGAGATATTTCTGTTCTATGAAGAGAGACATTCCTCTTCTATGAAAAGAGTTATTTCTCTTCTATGAAAAGAGCCAATTCTCTTCTATGAGAAAAGCCGATGCTCTTCTATGATAGGAGCCGATTCTCTTCTATGAGAAGAGCCAATGCTCTTCTATGAGAAGAGACATTGTTGCTCTTCTATGAGAAGAGCCATTGTTGCTCTTCTATGAGAAGAGCAATTGTTGCTCTTCTGTGAGAAGAGCCAATGCTCTTCTGTGAAAAGAGCCAATGCTCTTCTATGAGAAAGCCATAGCTCTTCTATGAGAAGAGCCATTGCTCTTCTATGAGAAGAGCCATAGCTCTTCTATGAGAAGAGACCTATAGCTCTTCTATGAGAAGAGACCTATAGCTCTTCTATGAGAAGAGACCGATAGCTCTTCTATGAGAAGAGACCGATAGCTCTTCTATGAGAAGAGACCGATAGCTCTTCTATGAGAAGAGACCGATAGCTCTTCTATGAGAAGAGACCGATAGCTCTTCTATGAGAAGAGACCGATAGCTCTTCTATGAGAAGAGACCGATAGCTCTTCTATGAGAAGAGACCGATAGCTCTTCTATGAGAAGAGACCGATAGCTCTTCTATGAGAAGAGACCGATAGCTCTTCTATGAGAAGAGACCGATAGCTCTTCTATGAGAAGAGACCGATAGCTCTTCTATGAGAAGAGACCTATTGCTCTTCTATGAGAAGAAGACCTATTGCTCTTCTATGAGAAGAAGACCTATTGCTCTTCTATGAGAAGAAGACCTATTGCTCTTCTATGAGAAGAAGACCTATTGCTCTTCTATGAGAAGAAGACCTATTGCTCTCTATGAGAAGAAGACCTATTGCTCTTCTATGAGAAGAAGACCTATTGCTCTTCTATGAGAAGAAGACCTATTGCTCTTCTATGAAAAGAAGACCTACAGCTCTTCTATGAGAAGACCCATAGCTCTTCTATGAGAAGAGCCATTGTTGCTCTTCTGTGAGAAGAGCCATAGCTGTTCTATGAGAAGAGCCATAGCTCTTCTATGAGAAGAGCCACAGCTCTTCTATGAGAAGAGCCACAGCTCTTCTATGAGAAGAGCCATAGCTCTTCTATGAGAAGAGCCATAGCTCTTCTATGAGAAGAAGATCCATAGCTCTTCTATAAGAAGACCGATAGCTCTGCTATAAGAAGACCGATTGCTCTTCTATGAGAAGAGCGATAGCTCTTCTATAAGAAGACCGACAACTCTTCTATAAGAAGACCGATAGCTCTTCTATAAGAAGACCGATAGCTCTTCTATGAGAAGACCTATAATTTCTATGAGAAGACTTTCTTGTCTTCCGGGCTCCTACCTGAGTACTTCTGCTCTTCTATTTTAAAACCAACTGTTATTTTCTAAGAAGACCTTGTGGTCTTCTATAACAATACAATTTATGTTCCATGAGAAAACCTTCCACTCTCCACAAGGCAGACCTAGCGCTCTTCTCTAAGAAGTCTTTTGGCTCTTCTTTGACCTTCTGCTCATTTATGAGACAAGTTGTTGGTCGTATTTGATAATGACTCTTACTTTTCAACAGGAAGTCTTGTTGGTCTTCTCTGAGAAAACCTTCTACCCCTCTCTGAGAACTTCTGATCTTTTATTCGAATACCAACTGTTTTTTCTTTGAGGGAACATTCTGGATTTCCACTCTCCTCTTAACGGACCTTTCACTTTCCTAAGAACAGCCTTTGATCTTCTCTGAGAAGACATTTGACTCTTTCTGGTAAGACTTCCTGCTCTTTGCTGAGAAGAACTTTTGTACTCCTCTGATAACCTACTGAACTAGTTCTAATAAATTCTCATAAGTTGCAAATTTTTGGTCTTCGCTTTTTTTGGGAAACATTCTGGCTTTCTGCGAAATGAAATTTTAGTTTTTATGAATGCACCGCTCTGGGTTCTTTAGGATGTCATTTTGGTCTGTAATCTGAACATCTTCTGGAATTTTTACAACAGCTTCTCATTGGTAATGTGGCTCATATTTCCATATAAACTAGATTATATGGAATATATATTTTCCCCTCATTTTCAGACAAGCATTTCCTCCCCCTTCACCCCTTTGTAATGAAAATCAATTACCTCTAACTGTTGATCATAACTCATTAGGAACAACAATGCAACAACAACAACAATGATATAAATAATCAATAACAGTAACATAACATATTCATACAAACATTCCTGACATGCATAATAATGAACTCCTTCCACCCCTTGTCCCCTTCGCATGAGACCATAACTAACATAACCCTCAATTAAGAATATTCTGTCGCGCAACAAAACAACTGTAAACGTGTGTAAATTTGTGTGACAAACGATTTGTATCATCGTTGAAAGCCAAGCGCAAATAAAACATAACTTGTTATTGATTGATTGTCGATTATTGTTGAATAAATATACGCTTGGGTGAATGCATTCAAAACCCTATCGAACTACAAAAAACCACCACCACCACCTGCAGCAACACCTTTTGACTTTATCACCCCTCCACCACGAAAAGGACCCGGTGATATTAGCACGTACCAATATTTGTTTTTGTGGGTGTTGGAACACCTTAATGGTGCGTGCATGTATGCGAGTGTACCACACATACACCACACCCTATGCCACACAACCCTAGCCACATTTTGTTCATTACCAACCAATGACTCCTGCCAAAAAAAAGCCAATCATACATTTTGACACCTTTCACTACGATTTTTTGATTTTTCCATATTTCTTTTTGGTCCTTTGGATTTTCTTGCATTTTTCAGTGACGATGTATGACGTTGTATATATGTCTATGAATGTGTGTATGATTTGTTTGTCTTCCGGAAATGAAGACATTTTTGTGGGAGCGTTGTTGTTTCTTCTTCTGCTTCGTTGTGTGCATAGGAAAATTGGGTGTGTTAATTTTTTTTTTTTGTGAGGAATCACAGGATTGAAATTTGTTTCGCCGAGAGTTTTAGCGGTGATGAAATTGACTTTTAAGTAGTTGGAAAGTGTTGTTTTTTGGAACTTACCTTGTGACTGTGTTGAACCGTGGGATCCCCACGAGGATTTGTACGAAGAATCTGCAATGAGAGCAAAAAGTTGGATTATTAGTAACAATTTGAAAAATGGATATGAAATTCGCAATACATATTTTATGAGGTATATTTTCGAAGAAAAATATCTTGAATAAATCACCTTGATATTTTGACTCACCACATTTAAAGAATTCAACTTTTTACAAAAAAAAAAAATAATAATAATGATGAATAAATAAATAAAATAAAAATATATAAACAAATTAAGGAAGACCTTCTAAAAAACAAACTAACTCTAATTTTGGCAAAACAAAAAAATTGTCTCTGCGAAGTTTAAAAAATGGGCACTGTTCTCATTTTTATGAGAGTAATTATTATATAAGATTTCAATGTTTTCTGAAACAGCTGCCAGAAAGAGATAGATGAAATTTTCCATTTCATTTCCTGATAACATAATTATGTATAGTTAATTTTGGACCATGTCCTTTTCACAAGCCCTTTTTATACCCTACACCTCATAGTGGTGAGGGTATTATGTCTTTGTGCATTTGTTTGTAACATGGAGAAGGAAGCGAGATAGACTCATACTTTTGAGGATCTCCATAGAATCACTTTCTGAGTTGATTTATGCATGTCAGTCCGTCCGTCTGTCCATGTATTCTTGTGAACAAAATGCAGGTCGCATTTATTATCCGATTGAGATGAAATTTCAAAACAACATTTGTTTGGCCCAAGAACGAACCCTATTGAAATTGGAGACAATCGGTCAAAATTTAGATATGGCTCCCATATATATCTTCGTCCGATTTGCCTTTTATTGTGCACCAAACGTGTAATATCAGCCCGAATAGCATAGAATTTTGCAGATACAACCAAATTAGGCTTGAAAATAAGTATGCCAAAATTTATCGAAATCGGTTCAGATATAGCTATAGCTCTCATATATATTGTTCATCCGATTTGTTATTATTGTCCTCCGCAGCTGTAATATTCACTCTGTAACAACAATATTTGGCAAAATATATCAAATGCAGCTCAGAAATACCTTTGCTAAATTTTATTGAGATCGGTTCAGATTTGGATATAGCTCCCATATATAACTTCGTCCGATATACATTTTATTGTGCACCAAACGTCTAATATTTGCCCAAATGGGATGACATTTGGCACTTACGACCGAATTGAGTCTAGAAGCTAGTATGTCAAATTTGGTGAAGATCGGTTCAGATATAGCTATAGCTCCCATATATACTGTTCATCCGATTTGTTATATTTGTTACCCACAGTCGTAATATGCACTCCGTAATAACGATATTCAGGGAAATATAGGAACTACAGCTCAGAAATATCTTTGCCAAATTTTATCAAGATCGGTTCAGATTTGGATATAGGTTCCATATATATATCAAATGGGCAATACAAGCCCGAACTTAAAAGATACCAAGATATTTAGTCCTTTGAACTTTAAATTATAATTATAATCATAGCGTGTATGATTGAATTCTCCCATAAAAATTTGTAATTGTTATGCAGAGGTCTACTAAATTAGCAAAGTGGTGTAGGGTATCGTAAAGTCGGCCCCGCCCGTCTTTAAGACTTTCTTTACTGGCTTAAAAGGTTGCATTCATGTGAAAAATTTAGATGCATTGATTCTTAATATTTTCCAAAACCAAGGATTTGGGGTTAAACAACACCGGAATCGTTTCAAATTTCGTATTTGCAGTTCGTAACGGATACTACAAGCCTGTGACAGAAAATGGGATATGTAGGTTCAGGTCATCGTATAGCATCCATATAACTGTACCATTCTATATTCGGTAATTTTTATGATTTTAACAGCGTTTCAAATTTTTTAGAGGGTATTCAATGTTAAGATAAATCATAAAACATTAAGAAAATGGAAATATAAACTTTCTTTTTTTCTCATAAAGAAGTTTGGATTTTGATCACTTGTGTATACAAACCTTACAAAGCTTGTGAATTGTTTTGTTGCGATAAATTTTCTAGTGGGATTTATGTTGGCTCATATTTCAACTCAAAAATCCAACTAATTTGCTCGGCAGCAATTTTCAATATTTTAAAACAAATCAAAATTCAAGACTTAAATATTTATTTTTAAGAATCTACTTTCAAATTATCAGGTAAATATTTAAAACACTAGCGCTGCTGGGGATTTTTAGTTTTTACTCAAATACCGAATATAGGGAGGTACAGTTATATGGGGCTGTGCGAAGACCTGCAGCTGCATAGGCAATTTTCTGCCACAGATTGAAGTACTCATAACGAATTACAAATACGAAATTTGAAACAATTTCGTTAAAAAATGTCGCAAAAATCATCAAAATACCGAATATAGGGAGTACTGTTATATGGGGGCTATACCATACCTATGGACCTATCCTATATATGGACCGTGGACCTATCTTAATTTTAGTACCGTCTGTGGGAATCACTTTAGTTTCCGAACGAAATACAGTAGGTTGATAGAATTTTACTCAAATATGTCTTATGTCTGCAGGACTATTGGTATTGAAAATGGGTCCATGTTTTAGTAGAGCCCCAAATATAATGGTACCTCAATTTTTTCGGTACTTTGGTGATTTGAGCAACATTTTTCACCGGAAATGTTTCAAATTTGGCATATAATGTTCGTAATGGGTACTACAGCCTATGACAGAAAATTGTCTATGCAGGTCCACGTTTTCTTATAGCCCCAATATAACGGTAGCTCCATATTTTGATGATTTTAGCTACATTATTCACCGATTTTTTTTTCAAGTTTCGCATTTTAATATTTAAACCTTAGAGGTAGTTTTTTTTATGGCGCCCAAGTGTTTTAATATCGAAAATTTCCTTATGCCAATATATTACGGCTATGTTCCATGAATTTTATTTGAAGTCAAATTTTTTTTATCACTATTTACCAAATTCGGGCCGTCTAGAGGTGTTGCAACTAGCCCTCTAAGAGTTGTTGAACGTTTGTTCCAACAAATAACACTTACGGGGGACTTGCTGCGCTTTGGGGCTGTCGATTTGAAGCCTGGGTACGAGTAGGTCAATTTGACTAAAGTCGCAAACTAAGTCAAGAAAAATAATTTTAAACCCAGTTGATAAGTCTGCGGAAAAACATAGCAGTTAGAAAATACGATCCAAAATGGCTAATTTCAGCCTTGTTCACATTTATAAGTCAATAATTCGAATAAAATTCAAAAATTATTAAGAATTAAAATTAATGGTGTAAATTATTGTTATTCTTGATTGTCCCGATTATTTCTAAGTTTCTCCACTTCCAAGTTCGCAAAGGAAAATGGTTGTTCCTTTTAAAATTCACCTAGGAGGGTTATTACAAAACTTACACCTATTGATCTCTTTTTGGGGAGAAAGTTCATGTGACAGATATATAACTTCCAACCTGCTTAGAAAGAAGTAGGTGTGAACAACTCCGCTGAAAATGTTCTGAAAATTTGAACAATTTCTCAAAATTGGCCTGCATTTGTCTTTGGAACTATATCCGTTTGTGATTTCTTTGCTAGAGGATTTGTTACTTTTAAAAACTGGATATGAAGCGCGACCATTTTCGAGACTCGAGATCCATGGGCGAAAAGTTTAGAACTGTACTCTCTCTCTCTCTCTCATTGGTGACTACAATCAGAGAAATACCTTGGAATTTCAATCTATGTTATAAACTGGAGAAGTTACAAAATTATGGAGAAATGTATTCATGATTTTCACCCATTAAATAATAATTGCATTTCGAAGGCGACTTCAAGGTCTTTTTGGGAAATGTTTAAAAATGGTGTGTTCTGAAAGAGTTGGAATCTGACATCGGAATAAACATTATTATCTATGTACATTCGATTCCGTTATCCCTCGAGAAATATTTCCTGTTGTCATAGATTGAAATCATCATCAAATTTACGAAAGAGGTTATGTTTTAATCACCTCTAAAAAAGTTACCGACAGTTGACGTTCGAACTTAGTAGTAAGAAGAACTGTTTAAGATGTTCAAGATTACTATTTACTAGATAGGTTTGCGAATGTGTTTTTCCAAGGTGTATTTACATGGTAAAACTGCAAGGCCAGCTCCTCTCTTCGTTTGCTGTCAAAACACAATTTATTAATTAAGAATAAGCAATGGCAACAAGCCAGGCCGCGCTAATCATGAGATACCCTACAACACTACAATTTAAGGTAAAGTTTCTGTATATCTTAACACTTTTAATGATCAAACACCTCAAGATATACATATTTCAGCTTCTTGAAAATATAATCCTGAATAATTTAATAATTTTCTGTCTTATTATTACATCAATCAGTTCGAACATCACCAATGCCACAAGATAATGCCAAATTCTGTGGCAATTACTTCAAAGTCACTACCGCTGTCGTGTTAATGGGAATTCGAAAGAAATTTTAAAATGTTGATTCATATGTATTGTTTGCCGCATCTCCGATTTCAGTCTTCATAAGTCTTCGTCACCATAATGAGTCGGAGCCACCATAATGAGTCGGAGAATGGACTTTCTTTATTTAAAATATTTCAAGGGATATTTTTCAGTTTATCACACAAAAATTACGTTCCGTTTCACCCGCTCAATATTAGTTGATGACCATTCAAATGCTAGGCTTTTGCCCTCTGACCAAGCCCTAACTTTGCGCAAAATTACGCTTCGATCGGTCTATAATTGTTACCTACAGAGTTATTGGAAAATTAGGAAATTATTTGCAATCATCTCCCACAACAATAGGCTTCCATTTTGACCCTCATTTTAACTCCATGTAAAGGATATTCGTGAGGATAGCGCCATAAATTCAACCTGTGGCGTGATAACAAATAACTATAAAGAAATGGACGGACAGACAGACGGACGAACACACATAGCTTGATCGACTCAGCTCGGTGAGAAGATCGATATGTAGCATCGAGAATCTAGGACGAATATTTCGAGATGTTATGAACTTTATCGACGAAGCAAACCTATAATGTCCCTCAACACAGAGCTTTGAAGCCTATAAAAATATGTACCAATTTTTTTATATATAAGTGCATAACATTGAAATATGAAATATTTGAAATATTTTTTAGTGTCTTCTTCCTTTTTTATTAAAAAAAAAACGCGAACAAAAATGTGGATAGTAAGAGAAGACCTGAATTTACATTCTCCGCATCCTTATTAAACTATCCTTGAGTTTTTTTATATTTTTTAGTATATCAAAAATTTGCAAAAATTGATATTTGAACATTTTTTGAAATGGGTTTGCCGTTTGAATTTAAATAATTCCAAATTTAATTCGAATATTTTTAAATTATTTTCTTTAGCAGAAAATTTGAAGTAAAATATTTTGATAACGATGGATTTGCAATAAAATATTTTACTAAAAATTGCATAAAAATTTATGAAAATTTGCAATCATAAAAAATGTTCAAAACATAAAGGAATTCACATTTTCGATGGGTCTTGAATTCATAAAAACCGCCTACATATCTTAATCCAAAATACCAACAGAGACCACAGTGTCAAATTTCAGACTTGTATCTCTATCCTTCACCAAATACCCAAATTAGAACCACTTAGTACTTTTCGAAATATTATAGTACACATTTTCAAAAACACCTCCATATTTAAATTCCAGATACAAAAAGAGATCTCAAAATCAAATTTGAGGATTCCAGTAGTATCAGTTCTTCAGCCAATAACAAATTTAATACCATTACTTAATTTTCGTACAATTGTTGTACACATTTCCGAAACCACCTCCATATGCCCAGGCTACGTATGAACAGAGGTTCTAATTCAACTTTCAGATTTTAAGCACTTTCTGTTCAACCAGTACAAAATTATAACAAATATAGTACTATTTATTAATTTTCGTACACTTGTAGTACATATTTCCAAAACCACTTGTTCGTCACAAACCTACTACCAACAGGGACTCCAAAACCAAAAAATTTAAAATTTCACCTTCATCAGGTCACCGTCCACCCTAAACCAAACTTTTACCAATTTAGTACCACTTTGTACAGTTCGCACATTTAGTATGCATTTCCAAAAACAACTTCATATATAAGTTTGTTTTTCAAATTTTTAGCTCTATTCGATCACCTAATAGCAAATTGTAAAATTTTTGCAGTTTAGTACCATTTTAGAACTTTTCGTAACCATGAAGTTCGAATTTTCAAAAAAAATCCTTTAGTACATCTATCCCGCACTGCATCAGTGACTCTCATCCAATTTCAGAATTCTAACTCATTTTATTTGTCCAATACAAAGTAATCAAAACATTTTAAGTACATTTCAGTACTTTTCGTACCCACACGCCAGCCTTTATATGAACGCTTTTTCAAAACATTGACCGTCATTGAAAAATTTCCACAGGGATTTTGCCTGCCCCACTAGAAACCAAAATGCCAAAATAACGGCCAAATCAATTGAAAAATGTGGCCAAGACTCTGGACGTAGCTGAAACCAGGGGATATCTTCAGAGTTATACCAGAACATGTAACCCATAGAGCTGTAAAAGCTCTATCCTAAATTTTGTAAAGTAAATTATTTGAGGGTTTTTGTGTGTGGTAAAAAGTGTATAGGGTCCACTTGGAATTTTCCACAGCCCAGGCTGGCTCTTGGACAGAGAAATTCTCTGTTTGATGGTATTTGACGAAAAAAATAAGGTTGTATGTATATAGGTACACATGACATTTTTTCATGTTACATATTGAATATTCAAATTTCTTTTGTTCTGAGACCCCCAATAAAATTTCATCTGGAATAGTTCTTCCTTTGACACTTTCTGCAAAAAATGTGGTTTAAAGGGAGATTTTGATTCGGATTGGATATATGTTAAATTTACTGTAATATAAAGCAAACACATACTTTTCACTTCACTTTTCACATAAATTTCGAATGCAATTTTCTTTAAAAAATATCGAACTTAGATATATGATTTATTCCGGGATTTATAAGGAATTTTTGTGTAGAATATTTCTTCTTTTGACATTTTTTGCAAAAAAACGAAATTTTATGTTACTTTCAATCGGCAATTCGAAAAAGGCAGAGGAAAAAATGCTAAAAAAAAATAATGAAATATTTTTGAGTTTTTCGAAATCTTTAATGCAATTTTTTTTAATATCTAGTGGAATTAGAGATTCCCGGCATTTGATGACTTATAGTAAAATTTAATAAAGAATATTGGTGTCTTTGAGATTATCCTTCAAAAATGATGTTTTGTAGGAGATTTTTTCATAAATTCATAGTAATAGGGAAATGTTTACATTTTATATCAAAAAACCTTCAAAGGCTTTCTTTTGACCGAAGAGGATTAATAATATCCTCTCTGCACAATGTAGTACATCGATTTCGAATTTTCTTAAAAACTTTTGTACTTATAAATAAAATCACTTTGTTTTATTTTATCAATATTTTATTTAAGTTCACAAATTTCCTCTTCTCGGATCCACAAAATGTTTTTATAAAAAAAAAGTTGTCCATCTTACCTGCGAATAACATTGAAAAATTGCTAAAGCTTCCGGTCGAACGGGACAAATAATCAGCGGATGGTTTGATATCGAGCATGTTGTGTGGCACAAAAATGGACTAACGACGGTACGGTTTGGTGGCCGCTTTTGCAAAGCCGCCGACGGAAAAAAACGCGTCTTGCGATATGCGTTGGTCAAATACTGATGCTTGGTTTTTCGAATACAACACAAATAAATCAAATAATTGTTAAATTTTATTTTCGAAATTTATTTTGTTTAATATTCAAAAATTGAATACAGCATTGTTGGTGTCAGCTTCACTTGGTTTTTGTTTTCGGTGGTCAATGAAAATGGCGACAAATTATTGGTAATAATTTTTTTCTGTTTTTTGATTTAGTTTTAGCTGAATTATTTTTTTCCGCTAATATTGTTGTTGTTATGTATTTCACTTTCACGTTTTGTTGTTTTTTTTTCTTTCTTTCTTTTTTGTTGTTAAAAAAAGGGCTAAACTGTTCCAATGTCTGTTTGCTTCGATTGCCTGGCTGTTTGTTGCTGTTCAATGTCAAAAGCGGAACAGGAAAAGGAACGGGAAAAGTAACGATCGGAACCGGTTACCGTTACCGGACACCTCGACTTCCGGACAACTTTGGTAGGCGAAAATAAATATATGTGTGTGCGAAGCTCTCTGTGCGACTAGATGTGAGAGTTGGATACGCGCTTCTAAATTTCGCTTGGCAAAAATTACTCTATTAGCCTTGGCTAATTTCGGTTTTTTTATTTTTGGAATATTGTTTTTTTTCGATTTTTTATAAATTATTTTTTCCTTTGAAGCCCTGGTAGGCTTTGTGGCGGAAAAAAATTACGTCAAACACTTTTTATTTCGTTGTGAAGTTGCGTTTATTTTTTTCTTTTCGGCTCAGTTCAATATTCATGGGCTGTAAACTGCAATGGTTTTGTTGGCTGGTTCGGTTGGTTTGTTCGATGGTTGTGTGACACCGGATTGCGACTGATCTGTGGCACGGTAACGTAACAATTGATTTCATTCCGTCGTCAAATCGCACATATCCTGCCAGCTACCGGCGCGTAGTAGTGATTTCATTTTTGCAACCCCCTCGACATGGTGTGTGTGTGAGTGTGTGTGTGCGGCGCTGTGGCTTGAACACTTTTTCGGGAATTTTTCCCTCCCATACTGAGACAGGGATTTACAAAAGTTTTCAAATTATTTGTCCAAACCTTGCAGGGTATACGTATGTGTGTGTGAGTGTGTGTGAATAGACATCAATCTCTGAACTTGTTGTCTCTACAATTCACTCTACATGGGGGTGGGTGGGCTGTGTTGTTATTGTAAAACAACAACAATAATGTGAGGGGTGAAATAAGCTCGCCCTGTGGTTGGGTGGTGAGTGGGTGGTTGGTTGTCGGGTTGCTTGCTGGCTGGCTCCTTCACACAAAACTGCGCCTGTGTATGTCTCATCAGCAGCACTCACACACCCAATAAACCCCATGACTGTGAAGCCAAGTGAAAGCAAGAGAGTGAGTGAGAGCTGGCTGGCTGGATGGCTGACAGCGCTGCCGGCGCGTGCCACACAATGTGGCACCGGCAGTACTTACATTTATAATCCGCAACCAACACCCGTTTTCCGTTCAAACACCAATCAGGGCTAAGGCAAGGTGTGGCTTGTTGGCTTTACAGAGCCAGAGCCATTGCCAGCCAGCCATCCAGCCATAAGGGAAGCTTGCACAACATTTCAAAATTCATTTTTGTTACCCCCTCCAACCCATCCCCCCCCCCCTCTCCCAGGAAAATGCCAAACAAAAAGGCTGTCATGTCATGTAATTAAAAGCTTTTCTGATTTTCCACACACAACGCTTCAGCGAATTCGTTAATATACTTGAAGCACATACCCCCCTCTCTCCCTCCCCCGCCCCTCCGCAATCTTAAATCATCGTCATAATCAAAAAATGCAAAAAACAGCACATAGTGGGAGCATTAAAACAAACATTGAAACGCTTAAAGCAAACCAGCAGAACAAAACAAAAAAAATTTATTCATACAGCTCAGCGAACATCAGCGGATATTTTTTGTCAAATTGCTACCTCTCTAAGGAAGAGAAGGATTTTGCAGTTTACAGCAACGACAGCAACACCTACACTACTAAAAATATTTGTTTACATTTTCTTTTGGACAGTGGGGGGGGTCTAACTGTCCCTTCCTCCCTCTCGCCGTTGACTTTAAGGAATGGGAAATAAATATCAACAAATTCGTGGTCAAAATGACAATGGTTATCATTTTTAGAGACGGGGGTATGGCAAACAATTGTGGCTAGTTTGGTGGGAATAAAGTCTAACTGAAGCGATATAGGTAAATTTCGAACATATATTAGCATATATAGTCGTATTTTGAGAATCTAAAAAATTATTTTAATTACTCCAACATCGAAATTTATTTTTCTTGACCTCCAGATTTTAAATATTGAAGGGATGGATAAAACTGACGAACAGATTTTTTTATAAGCTTCAATAAGTGGATGACGTAAAATTAAAAATGTTTTAAAAAATCAATTAATAAGTCGGTAACATCGCAGCGAATATTTAAACGTTGCTAACAATTTTCTCTCCTAAAATGGGTTGCACCATAAAGTTTTGGATTGGAAATCCAATATATGTTTAGAGAAAAATCAAATCGAATCTTTTTTCGAAATTGTCTGAACATAAGCTTTGTACATACTCAACCATGAAATGGAAGGTATATTAAAATTGTAATTGCGTTAGCTACTTCTCAAAAAAATCACCGGAGACTCCATAAAGTGTAAATTCATGAAGAGCGTAAAATTCTTTATAGATTTTGGCCAGTTCCGTCTGTCGGTACGTCTCTTAAAATCACGATAGAACTGTTAAAAATATACCTTTGGTGGAGAGGCATTGATATTGAAATTTATCGGTTTAGAAAAAATGTTAAATTTTTGACAGGACGTCCCTTTTTTCAATAACGGATTAGACTCTTAAAAATTTGCTTCAATTTTAGGAATTTTAAGAGTTACCGATTATGACGAATGATCTCTAAGGCAGTTGAAAAAATGTTAAAAACGTCAAAAATAAATTATTTTTCAATTTTAGGAATTCGATTTTGATTATTTTGCTCTGGAGGCCATTTAAATCATCCCACTATTAAAAAGAAAACTTAAAAAAACACGGATTTTAAATCCAAGATTTCTTTAAAGGAAGTCTTTAAAAAACCTGTCAACACGTTTTTAGCAATAGAAATGTTGTTAAAACATCTCAATGTCTTTTTTTTTTTTGTTTTTATTAGCATGTCTATATAACATATCCACCAATCTTAAAATGTTTCTTCAATAAATAATTTTTTGAAAAAAATTAAAAGTTCATGTCCTTCAAAAATAGATGTTGTTAAAAAATAATCAACAATTTTAAGAGCATCCTAAAAATATTCCATGATTTTTGGAATGAAGTTCCGCAAATCAAGATTACGAAATTGAGTGAAATTTGGAAATTAAAAAAAAATACTTTGAAAAATATTGATAAAAATCAAAACAACACAGAATATAGGGAGGTACAGTTATATGGGTGCTATACGATCACCTGGACCTACATAGGTAATTTCACGTTACGAACTTACAATACGAATTTTGAAAAAAAAAAAAAAACTGTGTATAATGTCGCTTAAATCATCAACATACCGAATATAGAGAGGTACCGTTATATGGGGACTATACGAAGGCGTGGACATGCATAGGCAATTTTCTGTCGTAGCCATTGGGAACATGGAATACGAAATTTGAAACAATTCCGGTCAATAATGTCGCTTAAATCATCAAAATACCAAATATAGGGAGGTACCCTTATATGGGTACTATACGAAGGCCTGGACCTGCAAAGACAATTTTCTGTCATAGACTGTAGTATCATTTGGGAAATTGGAATACGAAATTTGAAACAATTTCTGTGAATAATGTCGCTAAAATAATCGAAATACTGAATATAGGGAGGTACCGTTATATGGGGGATATACGAGAATGTGGACCTCAATAGACAATTTTCTGTCGCAGGCATTAGTTCCTATTACGAACTTACAATACGAATTTTGAAAAAATTTCCGTGTATAATGTCGCTTAAATCATTAAAATACCGAATGAAGGGAGGTGGACCTATATAATCCATTTCAATACTAAAAGTCCTGCAGAACAAACATACAACTGAGTAAAATTTTATCAACCTACTTTAATCTAGCTAGAGTGATTTCCACAAACTGGCGGAAATGGACATGGAATTTATGCTGATCCATATATATAGTCTTTGTGGGATCTAAAATGTATATTTCGAGGTGTTACAAACAGAATGACAAAATTAATATACCCTCCATACATGGTGGAGGGTATAAAAAACAATATAAATTCTTTAACAAAGTGCGTCCCAAGTTCTATTAAGTCCATTTGGAATTTTTCTCAACCCAGACTGACTATTGCGCAGCGAAATAAGAAAATTTGTAATTGTAGAAATAAAAATGTTTTTTTTTTATTAACAAGCAAGTAAAAAAAAATTAAGTTCGGCCTGACCGAACTTTTAATACCCTCCACCTTAGAGTAACCCATTATGTCCAACAAATAGCAATTTTTAGACAAATCCGTAAAAAATGTGACAAAAATCATCAAAATACGGCATATCGGGTGGTACCATTATAAGGGGGCTATACCTGGACCTATACATACAATGTTTCGCCACACGAACTAGGACCTATTTTGACTTACAAATGACATATCATACAAATCCGTAAAAATATGTGGCAAAAATCATCAAAATACCGAAAATTGGGAGGTACCGTTATCTGGGGACTATACCAAAACGTGGACCATTTCATTTTCAATACCAACCATCCTAGACACAATACAAATTGTTCTGCTAAATTTTGACGCTCTACGTCAAATGGTGTGGGCTGTATAGTGATTTCAACAGACAGACAGACATATGGACAGTCGGACATCGTTAAATCGACTTAGAATTTTATGCTGATTATGAATATATACTTTATGGGGTCTACGACGAATATTTAGGGATGTTACAAACGGAATGACAGAGTTGGAGGGTATAAAAATAATTATGTCGTTTTATGGTATATATTGAATAGGGTAAGTGTACCAGTAGTCGGCACTTTTAGGATTTTCGATTTTTCAATCTTTCAACATTCTGAGTGAAATCTTTCAATTGCTAAAAAATAAAGTTGTTCAGATTCCAAATTTTGTTTAGTTTTCGAAATAATAAACAAAAATTGAATTTCTTTTTATTAAATTGTCCAAATTTGCAATTTTACTAAAATAGTACTTTTTGCCAGTAGTCGACACCATTTTCCAATGCTCGGCATGTCTATTTGCCAGTAGTCGGCATATGGTATTTCAGTAAAAAAATATTTTGGATATTTTTTTATTTCAAATAGTATAAAACAATACTATATTACTAATTCACAGTTTAATCCAGAATTTAAAATTAATTTCGTTTTTAAATAGTGTTTTATTTAATTACCATTACCTTCAGTAACGTATGGATTTTCAGTTAAAATAAAAATGAGATTTAATAAAAAAAGAAAAAAATACCTTTCTTATCCAACATTTTTTTTTTTTCAAAAAAAAAAACTTGGTGAAATTGGTAAAAAAAATATATTTTTCTAGTAATAGGAACCCCCGACTACTGGCAAATCTCTTTTTTTCTGTTCCTAATGTCGGCATTAAATAATGTAACAGAAAAATGCTTGATTTGTATGTTTTAAAGTTATAAAATGATCTGTTATTTACTATTATAAAATATTTCTGATTCCAAAAATATTAAATTTAATGTACTTAAATCGATTTTTAAGTTGACGCCACCACTAATTTTCTCTTTACAAACAAGCACTATCGCACGCATTGGAAGACACTCACTGACGAAACCCGTTATTCGCTCGTAATAAATGATCAGAGGTCATTGTTTTTTTTACAGAAAGAGAGCAGAGAACACTGTTAACGTTTTTTTTCCAATTATTTTGTTATTTGGTCAATTCTACTCTCAGTTATTTAAGTTTAAATTTCAAAACTGCCGACTACTGGGACATGCCGAACTTAGGCACACTTACCCTATATAAATTTCTTTTGTTCAGATGCTCATGATCTAGAATAATCCTTCATTTGACACTTGCTTCCAAGAATTGAGTTTGAAGGGAGATTTTAACTTGTATTGGAAACTTGATAAATGAAATGTAATATAGGCAAGAACATAATTCTAACTTATAGTACATACGTTTCGAATACGATTTCCATAAAAAAAACTATTGTATTTACTTATATGTTTTATTCGGAGATTTGTAGTGAAATTTGGTGTAGAATATTTTTTTCTTCGACAACTTTTGCCTAAAAGAAAATTTTTTGTTACTTTCAGGCGTCAACTCGAAAATAGCAAGAGGAAAATTTGATGACAAAAAAGAAAATATTTTCGGTTTTTTTTTTTTTTTTTTGAAAAATTAATTTAGTAAATTTTTTTTGATACACCATGGAAAAACAGAGTTTTTCCTTACTTAGGCGTTTGTAAAATTTATTGAAGAATAATTTTGTCTTCGACATCATCCTTCTGAAATCTTGGTTTGTAGGAGATTTTTACATAAACGCACATGAAGTACAAATTTAGCCCTAAAATGTGTTTCAAGGTTCATGAATTCCTGGAGTTTAGGTAAGATTTCGGCTTTTGATGTTTCCTCGGAAACAGAATTTTATGATAAATAATTTTTTGGAATATTAACTATATTTACAAAAAAAAATATGACCGAAAAGACCTATCGTTGTCTCTTTTGGGGGTTAAACATTTTTTTTATCAAAATAATCCTTGTGTTTTTATCTGCAATATTCCCAAAGACCATATATATATATATATATATATATATATATATATATATATATATATATATATATATATATATTATATATATATATATATATATATATATATATATATATATATATATATATAAAATCAACGGATTCCAAGGAATCTTAATCTGAAAATTTCAAAAAATGTGGGAAAGGGGGAATTTTTCGCCACTAATTTACTCTGCGAGGTAAACTTTCAAAACGACGATACATGTGTTTTCTATTTCTAGCGCAATTTCCAAATCTGCAGCATATTTCCCGTAAATTTTGAAAAAAATAGTTATTTGTAGCACAGTGTAATTATTAAGCCTTTCGATTTTTAGCACATTATTTAGCCCCTAAAAAACTTCTATTCTACAACCTAACATCGAGACAAATTTTTGGGCAAGATTTCCCGTACAAAATATTAAACTTGTTACACTGTGAAAACTTCGGAAAATTTCCAACAGGGATTAAGTAAAAGCTTCCGCATACAACAGCGTAACATATCCTTTTCTTTTACACGCCAAGTGATGTCTTCTCTTTCCCGCACACACACAATGACATAAAAGAGCTTTTCTCCAACAATTATGTGCGAGTACATTTGTATGTGTACATTTACTTGTGTGAGAGAGTGTGAGGATACGATTTCCAAACCAACAAATATGGAGGATGTAACAGTTTTCATCGGAGTTTAAAACTCTCGAACAACCACAATTTTGGCTGAGAACGTGAAAATGTGGGCATACACACGTACTTGTGTGTGTGTGAGTGGCTGTGAGAATCTCTCTCTCACGTAGTTGCATGAGAAAATAATAATGTGCTGCTCCTGCTTATGACTTTGGCTTTAGTGAATGTATCATTTTCCACACACACACACTCGCACTCACACACAACGGCCACTCAAACTCACCAGAAGTCTTGTTTAGTGGGTGACACGAAGCAACAAGGACGGATGTATTATCCACTTCCTTTTTCCTTCCACCAAACACAAGGATATTACCGTTTCGTCGTCGTTTTATGAATACGACAGTAGCAACAGCAAACACCAACAACCGAAGCGACAGCAGTAGTAGTGGCAGAGTCCAACCAGAAAAAAAATCCGGTAGTTGGAGATCATGCTCTGGCTCCACCTGCCTGCCCCACACCGCACCGCACCTCAATGACCCTATAGAGATTTTGCACTTGGAAGCTAGGTAGCTGCTGCTGCTGCTAGCACTCGAGTGCCAAGTACTCGAATACAATCGGAGAATAACCGGCTCCCTGTGAATACAGCTACCAAAACGACCATCAACGAAGTGTGGAAAACCCGAAAAAAAACAAACGCTGTAGAATAGAGTTTCTGTTGTGTGGAGCTAAATGACAGCCAGTTGTTGATAATACTCGCATACAATTAAAGGCACACACACACTCACACACATGTTCGTACACACCTCTACTCCCACACACCACAATACTTACGACGATGATGATGATGACTGCTGCTATTACCACAGATACACAGAACGTGTTTTGGAGACAGCTTATGACGAGGGGGAGAGTGTGTGTGTGTGGGGAAGGTTTTCATAAAGTTGAGGTGCTAAAATATTCCTCCCCTCTACCCTGCCCCCCACTTTTCTCTTACCCCCGCCAATCGCACAATGAAATGTATGTAAAGGATACTCTGCCTAGTTAATGGCTGATGACAGAGGAAGGAACGAACGCTTAAGTGTTGCACACTCTTGCCACCAATTCCTGCCGATTGTCGTTCTGGGCTCGTCGGCTGGGGGTACTCTTCCATGTTTAGCAACGCCTGTAAAATTATGAGACGCACAGATGCCTACATCGCACTCATACCCGACCGACCGGCAGACCCACCGACCCACCATCACCGTCATCATCATCACATCCGCCAGTTATCCTGCTATCGTAGACAAAATGACACATAATACTTATGTAAGTGTATGACATTTTGAGAAGCGACTGTGTGTGTGTGAAGTGTAGCTGTGTGGGTGTGTGTGAGTGTGAACACTTCTCGTTGAGGATATTAGTATGTGGCGGTGCTTCATGGTCTTGTTCTTCATCTCTGCTGGGACTTAATTAATTTTTGATATCAACGCCAAAATCGCTAGAGGGGAGGAGGTGGGGGAGCCGCTTTGTCTCCAGTCGTTGTGCCAAAGTTATCAAAAAGCTTCTTGAAGTAAACAAATTTACATTGGAATTTTTTGTTTTTTTTTTCGAGCTGTAAGCGTAACGTCATGGCAAAGAGATTTTGTTCATAGCTTCTGGGTAGAGGAACAAACCTAAATGCGGAGTAAAAATAATATTTTAAATAAAATAAATCTTTAATGGGAGAATTGAGATTCGGACCTGACCCTGAATTTTTTTATACCCTCAAGCATACAACTAGGGAGGGTATACATGATTTGATACGGATAATACGTGCCTCGTCCAAATTACGGTTTTAGACCCTAGGTCTCTTTGGATCAAATTCGATTAAGGAGTCGATCTGGCGATGTACGTCTGACTGTCTGTCTGGCTGGCCATTTCTTTGTAAAGATGGTATAGATCGGACCATTCCTACTCCCCCCACAAAGGGTCAATGTTTTGAATAACCAAAACGATTTTAAAATCCGAAATAAGGATCCGGTTCTCTTCATATTTCACACTTCCCATTATTTCTACTAACACAAGATCTGATGTGAAGATGGGCAATATCGGTTCACTCCTTATAGTACATAGGTGCCGATATATTGGGGAGGTGCCGATATACAGGGTGAAATGTCGAAAATAACATCACATTTTGGAATAAGTTTAGCTTTCTTCGAATTGGTCACCTCTGGAACGGCCTTCAAACGCCCAATAAAACCGTCACACGCTGCCTGAATGTTGCTCTACGGTATTTTGGCCCATTTCCGGCGAAGCGCTTGCTTGAGGTGATCGACACTTTGGTATTTTTTAGTGCCAACTTTGCTTTCCAAAATACTCCAGACACAATAGTCCAACGGATTTGTAACCGGAGATTTTGGTGGCCATTGTAACCATTCTTGGGTGCTGAGTGCTGAGTGCGATGGTGCTGAGTCCTGTTGGAATGTCTGCGACCAAAATGTTTGCATGCCGAAGGCTTTAATACACCCTCCAGAATATTTTCGCGATAATATTCGGCATTTATTCTGATGTCACGGTCGATTAATGCGAGCGGAGAACGATCATCGGCTGTTACGCTTGAATTCTGGTGGTTCTGGTGGCCAACCGAAGGTGCACATTTTCAGCTGACCTCTTTTGCAAGTAAACACCATCATTTTGTTTGTTTACAAACTGCTGGATAACGAATGTTTTCTCATCGGAGACGGAGAAAACCAAATTCGGCAGTTCACCACTTTCGGCCAAGCGAAGCAATTCTTTAGCTCTTTTGAGTCCATTTTCCTTCTGTTGCGGTGTGAGTTCTCGCACTTTTTGGAATTTCAATGGCGTTACCCCGAGCTCAATAGTTGCCGAATGGAATATTGCGATATTTTCAACTCACGAGCCATTTTTTCGGCCACTGCGACGCGGGTTTCGATCAAATCGCTTCTTTTCGAATTGCTTTTTCGAACCATTTCTGCTGATGTTGTTTTCTACCGTCCACTTCCTTGAAGTCGGGCTACGCTACCAGTATCACGGTAACGAGCGATGGTACGAGACACAAAAAATGTATTCACATTTAAATGCTGGAGTGCTCTAACGATAGCCACTTGTGGTTTTCCAGCCAAATATAAAGAAAACACGCTTGAATTCCATCTCGATTAACTTTGTGTCTGGAAAATTCTCACCAAAATGCTTTTGTACGCTTGTAAACAATATAATGAGCTGTCACTGGAATAATTTTAACAGCTGTAGGACGAGTGACTTAGAAATGACAGCAGTCTGAAGTTGGAATTGTTTCAAATTTCGTATATAAGGTTCGGAACTGTTACTACAGCTTATGACACAAATTATTTATGCAGTACTACGTCTTCGTATAGCCCCATATAACGGTTTTCATTTGAGCGGTATTTTTCGAAATTTTATGAAATTTTTCAAGTTTATTTCAAATAGTGGAGGGTATAAAAAGTTCGGCCCTGCCGAACTTAGCTTCTTTTTTGTTTTTTGTTTTTTTTTTTTTTGTTTTTTGAATAGAAATTTACATTTTCATTTACATTCAATAATGCGGAATAAATTATGTATACGACACAATGCCCAGCAATACATTACTCGCATAAAGGGTTCGCCAGTTAACCGTTATATGGGGGCTATACGAAGACGTGGACATGCATACGAAATTTTTTGCCATAGCTTTTAGTACCAATTAGGATCTTCCAGTACGAAATTTGAAACAATTCCGGTGAATGATGTTGCTGATATCATCAAAATACCGACTACCGGGAGGTACCATTATATGGGGGCTATACGAAGACGTGGACTTGCATACACAAATTTTTGTCATAGGCTGCAGTACACATTAAGAACTTCTATACGAAAACGTGGACCGACATTGCCCATTTACGAACTTAACCTGCCTACTGGTAAACTTTGCATGTATGCAAAATTGTAGCCTTCTATCTCAATTCGTTCGAATGATAGCGTGATTGCAACAGACAGACGGACATCGATAGATCGTCTTAGAATTTTACGCTGATCCAGAATATATATACCTTGTAGGGTCTATTATTAATATTTTGAGGAGTTACAAACGGAATAACAAAGCTAATATACCCTCCATAGAAAGGGGGATGGTAAAAAAAAAACAAATAAATAATGAAAATGAGTAGTGTCAAAACTCCATACCCACCTCCACCCACCCCTCCAGAATGATGCAAAGTATACAAATTTGAAAAGTTTTCTCTATTCACATTTTATTTTAATGACATCGAAAAGCAATTCAGTGTTTCTTCGACTCGAGCATTCATTTGCCGTCGAGCGTAACAAACACCGCCAACGTCAATGAGAATTGTGTTGTAACATCTTCCAGCGATGAAGAATGGATGATGAAACTTAAATTCTAGCAGCTAATATATAATTCATACAAATGCTACCAGCATTCGGAATACAGTTAAAGGGCATATTTTAATTACTGTGAAGTTTTATTTACGTTTTAAAAACGTAAATGTTGATATTTCGAATTTTCCTAGCTAAGATATCTGAAAAATAAAATTGGGTCGATAAATTTAAATATAAGTCTTCTTTTGCTTGCAGATTTGGGTAAATATTTTTAATAAAGTAAATGAAACATAAAGGATAGATGGATATTAAGCAGTCGCTGAACTTTGCCTTCACTTTCTTCTAAGCTGCGAAAAGGAAAGAATTCCCACCTTCAAATAATTGAGTTAAACTGAGGCAAATACAAAGTATATTCCCTCAAAAATTCCATGGTCTGAGGGCGACAAATAGAACTCGAACTCGAACTTGGAATCGCTAAGGCAAATGTTCTGCAAAATCCTGGAGACTGCAAAAAAAAAAGCGTAAGGTTGCCGACGTTTTAACACGAAGTGTCGACATTATGCGGAAGAAATTCGAATTTCAGTGATCGACACCAGCAGTAATTGTTGGGAACAAGTAAACATGAGACTATTACCATCTGAAAAATTCACTCATCAAAGCTAGAACCTACAAAGGCCAATTTTTAGACAAATCCGTAAAAAAAATGTGGCAAAAATCATCAAAATACCGAATCTGGGGAGGTATCGTTATATGTGGGCTATACCAAAACGTGGACTTATACATACAATGTTTTGCCACCGAAGCTAGAACCCATTATGAACTACAAATACCAAATTACCGAATATCGGGAGGAACCATTATATGGGGGCTATACGACCCATACGTACAATGTTTCGCCGCCGGATCTAGAACACATTACAAACTACACAAAAGCCAATTTTTAGACAAATCCGGGGAAAATTTTGCAAAAATCATAAAAACACTGAATTTCGGAAGGTACCGTTATATTGGGCCTATAACAAAACGTTGACCAATATATATTATGATCCGCCACCGGATCTAGAACCCATTACGAACTACAAAACTAAAAATGTGGCAATAATCATCGAAATACCGAATGTCGGGAAGATCCGCCACCGGAGCTAGAACCCATTATAAACTACAAATACCAAATTTTAGACAAATCCGTGAAAAAATTTGGCAAAAATCATCAAAATACCCACTATCGGAAGATACCGTTTTATGTGGGCTACACCAACAAAAAATTGACTTATACATACAATATTTCGCCACCGGAGCTAGAACCCATTACGAACTACAAATACCAATTTTTAGACAAATTCGTAAAAAAATGTGACAAAAATCATCAAAATACCGAATATCTAGAGGTACCATTATATGGGGGCTATACGAAAACGTGGACCCATACATACAATGTTCAGCCACCGGATCTAGAAACCATTAAGAACTAAAGATGCCAATTTTTATACAAACACGTGGGAACATATCGGGAGGTACCATTGTATAGGGACTATACCAAAACGTCGATCGACACAATACAAACTGTTCTGTCAAATTTTTTAGCTCTACGTCAATTAATGTGATTTCAACAGACAGACGGACAGAGAAACAGACGGACATCGTTAAATCGACTTAGAATTTTATGCTGATTATGAGTATATGTAAATACTTTATGGGGTCTACGAAGAATATTTAGGGATGTAACAAACGGAATAACAAAGTTAATATGCCCTCTTTCCAAGGTGGAGGGTATAAAAAGTTAGGCCGAACTCTGAATGCCCTCCACCATTTGTAGGTAATATGCCAATTTGTTTCCAAAAAAAAAAATCCGTTGAATAATGCTGCTAAAATCATAAAAAAAATACCGAATATGAGGAGTTACCGTTATATTAGACCTATACGAAGACGAGGACCTCTAAAATGAAATATTCGTCATAGGCTATTACGATATGAATACGAAACTTCAAAACAATTCCGGAGAATAATGTCGCTAGAATAATCAAAATACCGAATATAGGGAAGTACTATTATATAGGGGCTATACGAAGACCTGTACCTGCATGTGCAATTTTCTTTCATAGGCTCTAATTCAAACTTCAAATTGCAAATTTGAAGCATTTCCTTTGAATGTGTGAAACATATTATTAAAATATCGAATATCCAGAGGTACAATTATATGAAGACTATATCAAAACTTAGTTTTGATGGGTGAGATGAAAAAACTGCAACCAACTTCAGACAAAGCCACTCGTCCGACAGCTTTTAAAATTATTCCAGTGACAGTTCATTATACTGTTTACAAGCGTACAAAAGCATATGGTGAGAATTTTCCAGAAAAAATGTTATTCGTGATGGAATTCAAGCGTGATAGTGTGATTTCTTTATATTTGGTTGGGAAACCACAAGTGGCTATCGTGAGAGCACTCCAGCATTTAAATGTGAATAAATCTTTTGTGTCTCGTACCATCGTTCCTTACCGCGATACTGGTAGCGTAGCCCAATGTCAAGGAAGTGGACGCAAGAAAACAGCAACATCAGCAGAAATGGTTCGAAAAGAATTTTAAGCCCGCGTCGCAATGGCCGAAAAATGGCTCGTGAGCTGAACATATCGCAATATTCCATTCGGCAAATATTGAAAAATAAGCTCGGGGTAAAACCATTGAAATTCCAAAAAGTGCAATAACTTACACCGCAACAGAAAGAAAATAGACTCAAAAGAGCCAAAGAGTTGCTTCGCTTCGTCGTCTCCGATGAGAAAACATTCGTTGTCCAACAGTTTGTAAACAAACAAAATGATCGTGTTTACTTGCCAAATAGGTCAGCGAATAATACGAGCGGAGAGCGACGCTTGAGTTCTGGTGGCCAACCGATGGTGTGGGCCGATGGTTACTCTCCGCTCGTATTAATCACCGTGGCATCAGAATAAATGCCGAAAATAATCGCTAAAATATTCTGGAGGGTGTATTAAGCCTTGGCCAAGCAAAAATTTTGGCCGTAGACCTTGGGCATTCCAACAGGACTCAGCATCATCGCACTGACCACCCAAGAATGGTTACAAAATTTGGAGTTCCTCGCTTCATTTCCAGCACAAAATGGTCATCAAAATCTCCGGATAACAATCCGTCGGACTATTGTGTCTGGAGTATTTTGGAAAGCAAGGTTGGCACTAAAAAATACAAAAGTGTCGATCACCTCAAGCAAGCGCTTCGACGGGAATGGGACAAAATACCGCAGAGCAACATTCGGGCAGCGTGTGACGGTTTCATTGGCCGCTTGAAGGCCATAATACGTGCCAAAGGTGACCAATTCGAACAA
Organism: Musca domestica; assembly: GCF_030504385.1. Lineage (NCBI taxonomy): Eukaryota > Metazoa > Arthropoda > Insecta > Diptera > Muscidae > Musca > Musca domestica. The sequence continues at coordinate 237,078 of NW_026712231.1, forward strand.
ATCTAAACTTATTCTAAAATTTTATGTTATTTTCGACATTTTTTGCTTCCATTCAATGAAATTAAAAAAAAATTAAAAATTATGGCTTTTGACTTTGTTGCATTTTTTTATCTCAGCCTGTTTCACCAAATTTGAAGTGCTTGTTTCCAGAGATGTCGAAATTGGCCACATTCAATCCATTTGAGCTAATATTAGCCATTTGGTGCACAATAAAGCTGATATCGAATAAAGATATATATATGGGATCTATATCCAAATCTGATCCGATCTCGATAACATTTGACAGAGGTATTTTTGTGCTCCACAGGCTATCTGGTATCAAATATCATTTTTGTAGAGTGCATACTACGAATGTGGGGAACCAAATCGGATGAAATTTATATATGGGAGCTATAGCTATATCTGAAACGATATTCTCCAAATTTGATGTACTTGCCTCTAGACTGAATTCGGTCCGATGTGCCAAAATTCGGGTAATTTGGGCCTATATTGTCATTTGGTGTACAATTAACCCGAAATCGGTTGAGGATATATATGGGAGCTATATTTATATTTAGAGCGATTCTCACCATTTTCAATGGGGTTCGTCCTGGGACCAAACAAATATTGTCTGAAAAATTTCATCTCAATAGAATAATAAATGCGACCTGCATTTTGTTCACAAAAATACAGGGACAAACGGACGGGCAGACGAACTGACATGCATAAATCGCGTCAGAAAGTGATTCTGTGAGGATACTCAAAAGTAAGTATGGGTTTATCTCGCTTCCTTCTCCATGTTACAAACAAATTGCCAAAGACATAATACCCTTACCACAATGTGGGATAGGGTATAAAAATGTATTTTTCTTAAACAATCCACGATTATTAATCCTTGAAAAAAATTCCTGAATTTTAATACCTGGACCTAGCCTATTTTTTCCAAAAATTCCGAAATTATAGCCCCGATGGTACTTGATAAAAAAATTCATATAATTAGGCAATTAATTAGAAAACCTTTCGAGTTTCATTGACGAAAAATCATTCCAAAAAAAGGTAGACTTTGTTTTGAATTCTTTCAACCGTCTCTAATCCTTCTCTCTGGAGTTTATTTTTCCAGGATCTATCTGAGCATAACCACAGAAACATTAGGATTATTTCACCCATTTAAAAAATCCTGGATTATTAATCCTTGAAAGACATAATACCCTTACCACTATGTGCTGTAGGGTATAAAAATGTATTTTTCTTAAACAACCTTAATTATTAATCCTTGAAAAAAATCCTGAATTTTAATACCTGGACCTAGCCTATTTTTCCAAATATTCTGAAATTATAGCCCTGATGATTCTTGATAAAAATTTCTTATAATTACGCATTTTATTAGAAAACCTTTCGAGTTTAATTGACGAAAGAATATGCCAAAAATAGGTAGACTTTTCTTGAATTTTCTTCAACCGTCTCTCATCCTTCTGTCTGGCGTCTAATTTTCTAGGATCTATCTGAGCATAACAACAGAAACATTAGGATTATTCCACCTATTTAAAAAATCCTCTATTATAAATCCTTGAAAAAAATTCCTTAATTTTAACACCTAGACCAAGCCTATTTATTCCAAAAATTCTGAAATTATAGCCCTGATGGTACTTGAAAAAATTTCATATAATTAGGCAATTAATTAGAAAACCTGTCGAGCATCACTGACGAAAGACTATTCCAAAAAAAGATAGACTTTGTTTTGAATTCTTTCAAACGTCACTAATCCTTCTCTCTGGCGTTTAATTTTCCAGGATATATCTGAGCATAACAACAGAAACATCAGAATTATTCCACCCATTTAAAAAATCCTCGAATATTTATCCTTGAAAAAATGTCCTTAATTTTAACACCTGAGCCTAGCCTTTTTTTTCCAAAAATTCGGGAATTATAGCGCTGATGGTACTTGATAAAAATTTCATATAATTAGGCAATTAATTAGAAAACCTGTCGAACTTCATTGATGAAAGACCATTGCAAAAAAAGGTAAACTTTGTTTTGAATTCTTTTAACCGTCACTAATCCTTCTCTCTGGCATTTAATTTTCCAGGATCTATCTGAGCATAACCACAATAACATTTGGATTATTCCACCCATAGACAAAACAAATCATGCTATGCAATATTCCAACTAATAAACAGGATTGTAAACGCCTGGATAAATTTAATCAAGTATCCGCCACCGAGCAACGTTTGCGGTGTGGTGTGATGTGACGACGTGATAGCGATAGTGCGATGAATGACACAAAACATATTGCCTACAGATATGAAATATGCCGTGTTATGTGGACAACAATAACAACGACATCGACAAGCCACCAACAATAACACTCATATGTAATACAAGACGTCTAAGAAAAACAGAAAAAAAAACCAAACATAGATCGACATATATTTGATAACACAAATGGTGAAAAGAAAAGGACGACAAAAAAAAAACAATAACAAAACAGAAATCAAGTCAAGTTTACATTGACGCTGAATTGTGTTTTCGTTTCGCTGATGGCTGGGCAAACATTTCGAACGCAAAACTTATGATTTTTACGCTGCTCTAAGTCGCAATCTTGCGACTCAATCAAACGGCGATTTGTTGTTATAAGACAGGACTCTCACACACACAAACATACATACACCAACACACTCCAAATACAAGAAAACGTTAAATGTAGACAACAACAAATATTATTACTACCACCACTACAACGGCAACATTGACACTGGCACAAGGCTAATAATATCAACTGTAAGTTTGATGTCCTTTGATTTCTTTAGCGTCGGTTGGTTGGTCGTTCGGTCGTATCCACGAAATGGCTAAGACATTGCTTGGCTAGCTTTCTTTTCTATATTGGCTGACTGACTTTTTGGCAAGTATGTTTCTGTCTGTGTGTGTATGTGTACTTGGCGTGCTGTTGTTATTTTTATTTTCATGTATTTATAGAGGAGAGACACACACACGTGCCGCCTAATGACGTATGAATGACGTAACACGCGAATGACACGTGTCGTTTTGGTAGTGCGTTTTTTCATTCATTCATTCATTTTTTCTTCATGGCAGATTTTTTCCATGTTGATTTCTAGAAATGCCAATCTTGATCCAATGTTTGAATGAGAGACCATTTTAGTTGAAAGTTTGGTAAGGAAATAAATGATATTCATATATTTTCAAAATAATTTTGAAAATATTTTCGGAAAATTAAGAATTTCGGAAGACTTCTGCTTTCCTTCGAGACCTTCTGTGACATGTTCTAAACAAGTCCTTTAAAAGACCTCATTTTGTAAAAAAGGTCCTTAGGAGGATTTTTGTCAAATGAAAATCCATTTGGAGGTCCTTTTTGACAGTGAAACCCCTTTAAAGGTCTCTCGTTCCGCGTTTTCCATAGAAATCCTCCAAGAGGGCTTTTTACGCCCGCAGTCATATGGCTAGAGAGGGTATATGTACATAATTTGATACGGCCAAAACTTGCCTGATCGAAATAACGGTTTTAGATCCTAGGTCTCTTTGGACCAAATGCGTTTCAGGATATTTGGAGTCCATCTAGCGTTGTCCGCCAGTCTGTCTGCCTGGTGCACACGATAACTCTCGAAGGGGGTATCCGATTTGGTCCAAACTTGGCAAATGGTAATATTTTTGTCAAAGTTAGATCGAGTTCGGTGATGGGCAATATCGGTCCACCCCTTCTCGTTTCTCCCATAAATGGTTGAAATTTTCAAAAAAAAATATTTTTTCTGCCCCGAAAGAGAAACGATAATCCTATTTTGTCCCAACTTTGCAAATCCTAATATTTGCGTTAGTGCTAGGTCGGTCCCTCAACAAAGGGAGAATAAATACAACTCTTATAAAATATGATGTAAGAGTCCCATTAACCCAAGGTCTGGTGAAGTTGAGATATACAGGGTTGCCCATATTCGACGGACCCATCTGGCAACGCCATAACTTTTGACAGAGATGTCACATCGCTTAATGACATACCGCGTTTGAAGCGTCAGTCCAAACAGATTTTTACCATGAACCAATACACGCCACGCAAGCGCTCTGAAATTTACATTCAACAGAAGAAGTCAACTGTGAAAACTCATCGTGCTTTTAAAACATTAAAAAATGTGAGAAGTGCGCCTTCTAAGAACACCATTAAGCGTTTATACGAAAAATTTTCGACTGGTAAGGCTCTTTCTAATCCGAAGAGGCCACATAAAAGTCGACCAAGGCGATCGGCCGAGAATATCGCTGCCGTACGAGCCAGTGTTGAGAGGTCCCCAAGAACATCCCAATAACGCCGTACTCAGCAGTTGGGCATGGCTCGGTCCACTTTACAACGGATTATTCGCATTGATCTGCGGACAAGCCTCGTCGATTGGGATGGGCCCAAAGGTCCGTCGAATATGGGCAACCCTGTACCTCACGCACATTTCAACTTTTTCTATAAATTATCACAAGTCTCACATAAAGCAGAGGAAGTAACCAATATAGTCCAAACCTGGCACGTCGCAATATTTATATCAGATTTTTTAGGTTCGACACGAAACGGACAATATTGGTCCATTCCTTTGGAACCCATTCCAAAGAGGGTCAACAATTTGAATAATCATAACTTAAGGCTGGGGGTATACATCTGTTGGCAAAACCGACTAATACTATTTTACTTGTTTTAAAGTCCTATTGGAGGTCCCCCATTTGCGGCACCCCCCTTTAGCCACTTTGCACCCTATTTGAAAGTCCTAAATTCTCCTTTTTAAATTATTGTTAAAAACTCCCTTTTAACGGGATCGTAACAGGTCAAATAATATTCTACAAAATTATTTGACATAAAATTCTACTATAGTTTCTGGAACATTGTAGGTTAAAGCCGTAATTTTTATAAATTTGTTGGGAAAATCAGATTTAGATACAGCTCCCATATATCTTCAACCGATTTCGGGTTAATTGTGCACCAAATAGCTAATATAAGTCCAAATGAACTGTAGTTTAGTACATCCTACCGAATTAAGACTAGAAGCAAGTAAATCTAATTTGTAGAAAATCGGTTGAGATACGCTTAATCCGATTTAGGGTTTAAGGTCCCTCACATGCGGAATATGTATTCCAGAAGAATGATATTTAGTACCAGAGATCAGATACTGCTCCAAAATACCTCTGTCAAATTTTGTCGAGATCGGTTCAGATTAGGATATAGCTCCCATATATATCTTTATCCGATATCAGGTTTATTGTGCAAATAATGGCCAACATTTTTAATGGACTTGTCCAAAAATCCACACCACGAGTTCCTTTTGAGTACTTCACTCCCTAGAAGAGAATTCTCTATACAAGTCCACGATATCGAATATCCCTCCTATAAAACGGTACCTTGCGATATTTGGTATTTTCATGATTATAACAACATTTTTCAATGGAAATGTCTCAAAACCCACACAAGAAGTTCCTTCTGAGTCCTTAACCCCCCTGGATAGAATTTTCTATATAGGTCCATGTCTTCATATAGCCCCCATTTGAGGGTTTTCATTTAAGTTGTATTTTCCGACGATTTTGTTTTTAATTTTCAAGATTCTTCTGAACTTAGCAGCTTTTTAAATTTGTTTGTTCTACTTTAATAATCTTCTGAATTTTACTTCTTTCTATTTTCAACTCTACTATCATAATCTAGTGAATAATCCACTAGATTTTTTTTTATTTTTAATTATTTTTTTATTTATTTATTTATTTATTTTTTTGTTTTTGTATAATCACCTTGAATTTCTATATGGCTTCACTGCGATGTTTCTGCGGCGATTAGCGGAGAAACAAATACAATTTGATTGTCTTTTGATATCGGAATTACAAATTAACACACATTCGTTCCCCCCAAAACTTCATCACCACTACTCCTTCAACACCTCTTTCCCTTTGACTGGAATACCTAATTATTTACCAGCCGGGTGAAACCATCTACGCCCTCACAGCCTAATCCCTTTCTCGTTAATATTTTTGACAACATAATCCTCCTCTACAACAAAATGTTGTTTTCAGTCTCCAAAAGTAAAGGCAAGCCAACTTATGACACTCATCGTCATCCATAGCCCAAACCTTTTAATGAAAAGCGTGTCGGCCATAGTTAGGCTTTTAGCCCATCAGTGGTGGGCGCGTCACTTACTCTCATTTTCAAATTCATTACCATCACCAAATCTCCGAAAATATGTAACGCACGTAACGTCTGCTGCAAAAACAATTTAATTTGATTATCATCACGCTGTTGTGTCATAATTGCTGCTGGTCCATGGAGAGAAATTAAAAGAAAAAATCTTGTCTTTAAATGAATGAATGGATGCTGGCTAGGCCTTTGGGGTCTTTGAATGGAAGATAGAAAGGCAGACGAACAGCTGTTGTCATCCTTAACACAAGTGTTAATTTCATTCATGCCCTGAATGCCGGGGGAAAATACAAACAACAGCCAGATTTACACATTACCCAAAATGTTTTGATAATTGTTTTTGGTGGGGGAAGAGAGGGGGGCAGTCTTCAAAATAATAAATTGTTTTTCCAACATTGGCAGGAGTTCAAGAACATAAAAATTTGGTTCATATTTTGCGGACTAACGCTTTTGGGTTTTCTTTCATCCAAAGAATTTTGAAAGAAAGTGATGCTCTCTCCCCTCTCCTAACCTCTCTCATGGATTTCAGGACTTTAAGATTTTTTTAAATTTTTCCTTTCCCTCCCTCCCCCTAGGAACCATATTTATGGTTTCGGCATCCAGCCAAAATAGTGAATGAATTGAATTTTCCTATTGAAATGATTTACGAGTTGCCAGTTTAGCTTCAATCTCTGTAACAGAAAACACAACAGCAATAGGACAATGGGAAATCCTAAATAGTCTTGTGTTTAGATTTGGTTATTGGCCTGTTTGCTGTTGCAAAATTTATGGCAAAAAGAAGGCCGGTCCACTCCATTCAATTTCAAGTGCATTTTCAACTAGTCAGAAAACTGAAAATTCTTCCCCAACAACAACAAAACAAACAATCCATAAATAAGACCATTTTGGCACGCTGACCCAACCGGAAACGGAATCCAGCCGGAGGTAACGGTGTCCAATCGTCTCCGGCCGAGAAGCCGCAAACGTAAGCTTTATAAAAATATTTTCAATATTCACACACACATACATACACACTTGGGGTTATACGGAATTGGTGAATATAACCAATAGGTTGTGCCTTGCGGTGTGAGTTGTCGTTTGGAAGTGGTCAGGTCGAGACCAAGATAAAATTAAAAATTAATACTTTTTACGACCTTGCAAAAAAACGTAAAAAATTATTTGTCGTTGAAATTTGCTTTTTTATAAGAATATCCACCTCTTTGGGCCCTTGAAAAAATAGCCACTAAAAGTCAGACTTAAAGTCCTGTACGGGCTCAGAGGCCAATCACAGTACATATACTACATCAACAATCCAGAAGTACAATGGATCCAGAAGTCATCCACTGTAGAATAGATGGGCTCACATACCATCTGCTGTGGAGTAGATGGGCTCAGATATCATCTGCTGTAGAGTAAATGGGCTCCCATACCATCTACTGTGGAGTAGATGGGCCCAGATATCATCTACTGGCCCAGGTGCCATCTACTGTAGAGTAGATGGGCTCAGATACCATCTACTCTAGAGTAGATGGGCCCAGGTGCCCTCTACTGTAGAGTAGATGGGCCCAGGTGCCTCTACTGCAGAGTAGATGGGCCCAGGTGCCCTCTACTGTAGAGTAGATGGGCCCAGGTGCCCTCTACTGTAGAGTAGATGAGCTCAGATACCATCTACTGTAGAGTATATGAGCTCAGATACCCTCTAATGAAGCAGATGGGCTCAGATACCCTCTATTCTAGAGTAGATGAGCTCAGATACTACTACAGATACTCTACTGCAGAGTAGATTGGGGAAGATGTTATCTACTGCAGGTATTTTTGGTCCTTGAAAAATTATCCGGAGGCCTTTTAGATCCTTAAAAATGATTATTTAATAATCCACGTTTGAGATATTTTTGGTCCTTGAAAAATTATCCGGAGGAGTTTTTGATCCTTAAACATGATTATTTAATAATCCACATTTGAGGTATTTTTGGTCCTTGAAAAATGATTCGAAGGCTTTTTTGATCCTTGAAAAATAATTCTTAAAAAATCAACGTTTGAGGTATTTGGTCCTTCAAAAATTATTCGAAGGCCTTTTTGATCCTTGAAAAATGATAATTTAATAATCCACGTTTGGGGTATTTGGTACCTGAAAAATTATTCGAAGGCTTTTTAAATCCTTGAAAAATAATTCTTAAAAAGTTCACGTTTGAGGTATTTGGTCCTTGAATATCTTTCCGGAGGTCTTTTGATCCTTGGAAAATAATTCTTAAAAAATCCAAGTTTTGAGGTATTTGGTCCTTGAATATCTTTCCGGAGGTCTTTTTGATCCTTGGAAAATAATTCTTAAAAAATCCAAGTTTTGAGGTATTTGGTCCTTAAAAAATTATTCGAAAAATTGTAAAATTATTATTAAAAAATCCAAGTTTGAGGTATTTTTGGTCCTTGAAAAAATATTTCTTAAAAAATCCACGTTTGTTGATCCTTGAAAAAAATATTCTTTAAAAAATCCACGTTTGTTGATCCTTGAAAAAAATATTCTTTAAAAAATCCACGTTTGTTGATCCTTGAAAAAAATATTCTTTAAAAAATCCACGTATGTTGATCCTTGAAAAAAATATTCTTTAAAAAATCCACGTTTGTTGATCCTTGAAAAAAATATTCTTTAAAAAATCCACGTTTGTTGATCCTTGAAAAAAATATTCTTTAAAAAATCCACGTTTGTTGATCCTTGAAAAAAAAAATGTTCTTCAAAAAATCAATGTTTGTTGATAATTGAAAAAAAAATATTCTTTAAAAAATCCACGTTTGTTGATCCTTGAAAAAAATATTGTTCAAAAAATCCACGTTTGTTGATCCTTGACAAAATATATCTTTTAAAAAATCCACGTTTGTTGATCCCTGAAAAAATATTTTTTTTAAAAAATCCACGGTTGTTGATCCTTGAAAAAAATATTCTTTAAAAAATCCACGTTTGTTGATCCTTGAAAAAAATATTCTTTAAAAAATCCACGTTTGTTGATCCTTGAAAAAAATATTCTTTAAAAAATCCACGTAAGTTGATCCTTGAAAAAAATATTCTTTAAAAAATCCACGTTTGTTGATCCTTGAAAAAAATATTCTTTAAAAAATCCACGTTTGTTGATCCTTGAAAAAAATATTCTTTAAAAAATCCACGTTTGTTGATCCTTGAAAAAAAAATGTTCTTCAAAAATCAATGTTTGTTGATAATTGAAAAAAAAAAATATTCTTTAAAAAATCCACGTTTGTTGATCCTTGAAAAAAATATTTCTTAAAAAATCCACGTTTGTTGATCCTTGAAAAAAAAATATTCCTTAAAAAATCCACGTTTGTCGATCCTTCAAAAAAATATTGCTTAAAAAATCTACGTTTGTTGATCCTTCAAAAAAATATTCTTTAAAAAATCCACGTTTGTTGATCCTTGAAAAAAAATATTCTTTAAAAAATCCACGTTTGTTGATCCTTGAAAAAAATATTCTTTAAAAAATCGACGTTTGTTGATCCTTGAAAAAATATTCTTTAAAAAATCGACGTTTGTTGATACTTGAAAAAAATATTCTTTAAAAAATTGCACGTTTGTTGATCCTTGAAAAAAATATTGTTTAAAAAATTGCACGTTTGTTGATCCTCGAAAAAAGTATTCTTTAAAAAATCAACGTTTGTTTATCCTAGAAAAAATATTCCTTAAAAATCCACGTTTGTTGATCCTGGAAAAAATATTCCTTAAATAATCCACGTTTGTTGATCCTTGAATAAAATGTTCTTTAAAAAATCCACGTTTGTTGATCCCTGAAAAAATATTTTTTTTAAAAAATCCACGTTTGTTGATCCTTGAAAAAAATATTCTTTAAAAAATCCACATTTGTTGATCCTTGAAATAAAATATTCTTTAAATCTCAACCTGACCACTTCATTTTACCTCACTTTTGGATTTTCTTCCCTGGCCATCCAGCTAGGAAGGGGTTTTGTATATTTACCGGTCAAACGATTGGCTACAATTAACTTGTCATTGGAATTTATGTGTCTGTCTAGCGGCCACCCTGACTGCCTGCCAGCACTTAGCTACCACTCTGCTGTCAATAAGAGAAATATTGCATTAATTGGCCAGCAAACGAATATAGACAAATCTCGGGGGCTCTCAGACACAACCGAGTGCTTCTCATGATGCGGAAACAACAGCAAAAACATTTTAACAAACGTCCAACTACCGTAAGTGTGAGTGTGTGTGCGCGACTATCTTCTAATGGCACCCTCCGGCAGAAGTCATCAATAACATCTCAAGAGCCACTTATAATTCGCAACTCAGGACATGCAACATATTGTCACGAGGACGAAATGACAAACGGTGATTTAGACATTAACACCGTGAGCCGGGAAAGCTTATCCTCCAGAGAAATATCGTGGGAAGTTTTGAAGTTAATGTGTTTGTTTTTGCAATTCTCATTTAAGGGGGTGGTACTCCATAACCACACCATAATTTATGGCCGTTCGAATCAACCTAAAAAAAGAGGAAAACAAACAAACAATTGCAATAAAGGAGGACAAATGCACATCAACTGGTTGGTGTGTAGTGGTGTGTGTGTGTGTGACGGTCATACACACAAGTTCTCATAACCTGATATGCACTGCTTCGGGAGTTACAAAAGGTACGTATTCGAATTCGTGTTAATTGTTTGTTTGTTGTCATTGCCACTTAAGTGTTTTCGGGGTGGGTTTGAGGTTGAGTTCGTTGGTTGGTTGGTCTTTTTGTGTGACACTTCATAACCATTTTTGGAAAATATTGCGAGGCACAGTGTGGCAGATACAGTCGATCGAATTATTCCATTTTCATACTTCATCTAATAAGATAAAATAATTGATATCGGAAAAATTATTGGGCGAGGTACCAGAAGGAATGGTCCGATCTCTATCATCTTTATTAGAGATCTTCTGTTAATAGAAATATTGAGATATGCAACGTCTGAAAGGAATTGGATGATAATTTCGCGGTGTATGAGCTTCATGGATATTCAAAATTTTGACCCCTTGTGGAGGAGGTACCAGAAGGAGTGGACCAAAATATCCCATCCTCACAGCAGATCTTGTGTTAGAAGAGATAATGGGATGTATGAAATATGAAGAGAACCGGATGTTTTTTTCCAAATTTATAATCGTTTTGGTTATTAACAATTTTAACCCTAGAAGGAATGGTCCGATCTCTACCATCTTTATAACAGATCTTGGGTGGATAGAAATATTGAAATGTGCCAAGTCTGAACGGAATCGGATGTTAATTTCGCGTATTGGGAACTTCATGGATATTCAAAATTTAGACCCCTTGTGGGGGAGGTACCAGAAGGAGTGGACCGATATATTTCATCTTCACTCCAGACCGTGGATTAATAAAAATATTGTGATATGTGTAGTTTAAGGAGAACCAGATGCTTATATCGGATTTTATAATGGTTTTGGTTCTTCAAAACTCTGACTTTTTGTGGGGTCGGTCCTAGAAGGAATGGTCCGATCTCTACCATCTTTATAACAGATCTTGGGTGGATAGAAATATTGAAATGTGCCAAGTCTGAACGGAATCGGATGATAATTTCGCGTTTTATGGATATTCATGGATATTCAAAATTTTTGACCCTTGTGGGGGAGGAACCAGAAGGAGAGGTCCGATATATTCCATATTCACGCCAGACCGTGGATTAATAAGAATATTGTGATTTGTGTAATTTGAAGATAATCGGACTCCTAATTCTTCTTTTATAAGAGTTAGATTTATTTTGAATAAATCATTGACCCTTTTTTGGGGGAGGTTCTTGATAGAGAGGACCTAGTCATGGATTATTCTTTCTCTTTCTGTGCAGAAAAATATTTTCTTGCAAGTTTCGAACTTTTTTTGGGGAAGTCTTCTGGTACCTGGGCTGATTTTGACCATCTCCGAACTCGATCTAAGTTTGATAATAATATTACGATGTATATATGTATACTCCCTTCTAGAGATATCATGCGCACCAGCGAGACTGACACACGGACGGACATCGCTAGGTCGACTCCAAATGTCCTGAAATGAATTTGAGCCAAAGAGACCTAGAGTCTAAAACCATTATATCGATGAGACACGTTTTGGCCGTATCAAATGATATATACCCTCTTCAGCCATATGGCTGAGAGTATAACTAGTCACATGGATGAGGGTATAAGTAGCCATATGGTTGAGGATATAAAAATAACCCAAATAGCGAACCCATATTATCGTCTAATTTAGTTGGAAATGGTGGTAGAAACCTTCAAAATACCGAAAATCTGGGAGGTATCGTTTAATGGGGGCCTATACCTATTAGTGGACCTGTAGCGATCATTTTCCACAAGAAGACAACATACCTACCAAGAACCCCAATTTTCAAGTTTCAGCTGATTTGGTTGGAAATTGCGGTAGAAACCTTCAAAGTACCGAAAATAGGGAGCCATTGTTATAAGAATGCTATACCCATTAGTGGACCTAAATCGAACATTTTCCGCAAGAAGGGAACATACCTACCAAGAGCCCCAAATTTCAAGTTTCAGCTAATTTGATTAGAAATTGTGGCATAAGCCCTTAAAACTACCGAAATTCGGGAGGTACCGTTTAATGGGGGCCATACCAATTAGGGGACATGTAACGAATGTTTTTGAAAAGAGAGAACAAGAGTCCCAAATGTAAAAATTCAGATTTTTGGTTGAAAATTCTGGCAGAAATCTTCAAAATACCGAAAATCTTGAGGTACCGTTATGCCTAAATATGGACCCATGTAACCAATTTTCAATACTAATCAGCCTATTTCAAAGCTCTAGATCAAATAATTTGGACACTATCGTGATTTCAACAGACAGACAGATGGACATCGCTGAATCGACTTAAAAATTTACGCTAATCAAGAATAAATATTTCGAGATGTTGCAAACGGAGTGACTTCAGGAAAAACAAGTAAAAAAGCAGTAAGTTCAGCCGGGCCAGAACACCCTCCACCAAATGGAACGAATTTTTAAATTTTCAAAAAAAAAAAAAAAAAACAATCTGCTAACAATTCTGTTAAAATCTTAAGAATGCAGAATATATGGAGTTGCCGTTATATTGGGGTCCATACGAATACCGAATAAAGGGAGGTACCGATATATGGGGCTATACGTGGAAGACCTGGACCTGGGTAGGCAATTTTTTGTCAAAGGCTGTATTGCCTATTAGGAACTTCAAATACGAAATTTGAAACAATTCCGGTGAATAATGTCGCAAAAACGTGGACCTGCATAGGTAATTTTTTGTCACAGGTTGTAGTACTCGTCACGAAGTGCAAATACGAAAACTGAAACCATTCCGGTGAATAATGTAGCCAAAATCATCAAAATACCGAATATAGGGAGGGGTACCGATATATGGGAGCTATACGAAGACGTGGACCTGTACAGACAATTTTCTGGCACAGGCTATAGTACTAATTACTTAATGCAAATACGAAATTTGAAACCATTCCGGTGAATGATATAGCCAAAATCATGAAAATACCTAATATAGGGAAGAACCGATATAAGGTGACTAAACGAAGACCTGGACCCGCATATGCAATTTTCTGTCACAGGTTGAAGTACCCATTACTTAGTGCAAATACCAAATTTGAAATCATTTCGGTTAACAATGTCGCTAAAATAAGTAAAATACCCAATATAGAGAGGTACTGTTATATAGGGGCTATACGAAGACTTGGACCTGCATAGGCAATTTTTCTGTCGTAGACTGTAGAACCCAAAAGGAACTTCAAATACGAAATTTAAAACAATTTCGGTGAATAATAATAATAATATCATCAAAATACGGAATATAGGGAGGTACAGTTATATGGGGGCCACATCAAGACCTGGACCTGCTTGGGAAATTTTCTGTCACAGGTTGAAGTGCCCATTACTTAGTGCAAATACCAAATTTGAATTCAATCCGGTGAACAAAGTAGCGGAAATCAGCAAAATACCGAATACAGGAAATCTCCGATACATGGAGGCTATACGAAGACCTGGAGCTGCATAGGCAATTTTCTGTCACAGGCTGAATTACCTATTAGGAACTTCAAATACGAAATTTGAAACAATTTCGGTGAATAATGTCGTTAATATGGTCAAAATACCGAATATAGGGAGTTACCGATGTATGGGGGCTATACCTAAACTTGGACCTATATAGCCCATTTTTAATACGAAAAGTCCTACAGACCAGGCACACATTTGAGTAAGATTTTATCAACCTACTTCAATTCGTTCGGAAGCTAGAGTGATTTCCACAGACGGATGGATGGATAGACGGACAGACAGACAGCCGGATGGACGTCGCTAAATCGATATAGAATTTTAAGGTGATCAATTGGGTCTAAAATATATATTTCGAGGTGTTACAACTATGGTGGAGGGTATACAAATTCTAATAAAATAAAAAACCAGTAAAGAAAGTCTTAAAGTCGGGCGGACCGATTTTATGATACCCTACACCACTTTGCTAATTTAGTAGAGCTCCACATAACAAAAGTTTTTTTTGGGAGAATTCAACCATGCACGTTATGATTTAAAGTTCAAAGGACTAAATATGCCGAAGCATTTGTATTTTTAAATTCGGACTTGTATTGCCCATTTGGTGCACAATTAATGTGAAATCGGATAAAGATATAAATAGGAGCTATATCCAAATCTGAACCGATCTCAATAAAATTTGGCAAAAATATTTCTGAGCGGTATTTGATATATTTCCCTGAATATCGTTGTTACGGAGTGCATATTACAGCTGCGGAGGATAAAAATAACAAATCGGATGAACAATATATATGAGAGCTATAGCTATATCTGAACCGATTTCGATAAAATTTGGCATACTTATTTTCAGGCCTAATTTGTTTGTATGTGCAAAATTTCATACTATTCAGGCTGATATTACACGGTTGGTGTACAATAAAAGGCAAATCGGACGAAGATATATATGGGAGCTATATCTAATTTTTTACCGATTATCTCCAATTTCAATAGGGTTCGTCCTTGGGCCAAACAAATGATTTGTGCAAAATTTCATCTGGATCGGGCAATAATTGCGAACTGTACTTTGTTTAGAAAAATACATGGACAGACGGACGGACGGACGGACAAGCATAAGTCGGACTCAGAATGTGATTCTATGCAGATCATCAAAAGGAAGTATGGGTCTATCTCGTTTCCTTTTGCCTATTACAAACAAATGCACAAAGCCAAAATACCCTGACCACCTTGTGGTGTAGGGTATAGAAATAATATAAATAAAATTCTAATAGATATAAATTTCGTACACCTCCAGTTCAAGTTTCTAAAATCTGACTTCAGTCGTTTTTTCCAAGTGTCTGACAGTCTTGACTCGTTTATACATTGATTTCGTTTTTGTATCATTACATTAAATAATAGTACAGGTAATATCGTAATTTTTCCCATCGATATTTTGCGAGGTCAATCGGAGTCAATTTTTGTGCTACTTTTGCAATTCGAAACACTGTGCGGTAAATCCAAAAGAAGGGTTCATATGATAACAACTCTCCCATAACTAAGATATACACACATACAAATATTATTTATCTCACACACACTCACACATAATGACAATACTCATTTAACCTTCCCGAAGTAACTAAAAACGCTAAGTTAAAACCCCCCAACACCCTAACCACGAGTATCGAGTATCAGTAGTCAATGGAAAAAAATTATAATTTCTGGTAGTTCGCTATTGACTTCTTGTTGCTATCTTTTTTTTTGGATTGTTGTGTGACTGCCTGTGTGTTAAGCGATGGTAATTGGAGAAGTCAAGAGTCCTTGGGTGCTATCTAGCGACATTCCCCCTTTTTTTTTATCACAGATAGGGTGACGTCGTTGCACGGGTTAGTTGCAAAGCGGCAATTAGAAGTTGCATTGTTTGTTTGTCTTGTGGGTCGTTTGTTATTTGGCGTTGCGTTGTTGTTGTTGCTGTTGTTTTCATTTGGCCTCTAAGTTAGACAATGTCAATATGTTTATGGTCTACGCCTGACTGTCTGTTGGAGATTGTTTAACATTTTTAATAATTTGTTGTTTATTTTTTATGTTTCAGGTTTTTTTTCCCGGGTTGTTGGTGGGAGAATTGTTGGGTAACATATTTTCAGTGTCAGCAATAATTGTGGGAAAAAGTCCTTTTTGTAATTGAATATGAAAATGAATTTGATTTGTGACTTGTGAATTTTTTGTGTCATCGGGAGTTTTGAGAAAGCGAAGAAGAACAAGTAAGCAAAGGCTATAGTCGTGCGGGGCCGACCATGTGATACCCTACAACACTACAATATGTTCGAAGTCCCTTTATATCCAAATACATTTTTGAAGATTTCGTTTTTTAAATAATGCCAAAGAGCCCTTCACAGAAGTTACCCTTAGATTTTTGACCCGGAGAATTTGGCCAATATTTACTCACTCCGTAGTGTTGTGAAGTATTCAAAACAATTGCACACGAAAGTTGTAGTCCATTTTACAGCTAAATATAATCCAATGGTCATCCAAAATGCTAGACTTCTTCTCTGTCCTCAACTCTCTTCCTATGCGAAATTCCGTGTCGATTTGTTTTCAATTGTGGCCATATAGAACTACTACAAAATTAGAAAAATTTAAATTTTTTTAGCCATTTAAACTTCTAAATTTTAAACTATTGGCTTCAATTCCGACACATGCAAAATTTCGTGAGGATCGGACGATAATTGCGACATACATATAATACCCTCAAAACGTAGTGTTGGGGGGGGGTGTAAAAATTTAGAAAATTCAAAATTCAAAATTGTAAGTCAAATTGAAAAAATCGCATGCGATAAAAAAATATGACAAATATGGAAAAAAATGAAACAAAAGATATAACTTTTTTATTGGTATGTTATCCCGCGATTTTTTTAGATTTTATTCTTTTCTGGCAAGATACCATTCCGAATTGATGGGAATTGTGAAAATCGGCCTAGCGGTTCTTGATTTATAAACAGAATAAATAAGATCAATTCTTTTACATATAAATTGTACCTATTTTGCTATATATCCGATTTCTTGGCTATTAGCATCACTGTAATGGTCAGAAGTGATCTTTTAATGTATTTGTGATTTGGCTGGGATTAAAAATATTCGCGGCCACATGGACAGACGGACAGGCGGACATAAAAAGCTAGATCGACTCAGCTCGGCGAGCTAGGAAGACCCATATATATTTTCCTATGTGGGAAACCAATATTTCGAGGTGTTACATAATTTTTAGCCCAATCAAACTTATAATACCCCCAACACATAGTGTTGTAGGGTATAAAAATTATTTTCAAGGAAAAAAGTTAAAATGTATCAGACGGTTTTACGGACAGATCTAAACCCTCAGCCAATCTACGATTATTAAAATGTATTTTGACTTCTGTTAAGATTATCCAAATTGTAGACCATCTATGGAGTAGGTGCCGAAGGAATGGGTCAATATTGTCCATTATTTATTGGACTTAATAAATATGATACAAATATTGCGACGTGTCAGCTTTCGACTACATCAACTACTTCCTTCACTTTATATATGATATGTGATAATTTTTAGAAAATGTTAAAATTAGCGTGAAGTACGAGATATAGTCAACCGAAGTATTCCATTTCCATGCTTCATCTAATACATATAAAAATATTAGTATCGGCAAAATAACAAGAAAACTGAACATTCATATTCAATTTTATGGGAAATCATAAATTCCATCTCAGGTTTCTGGATGAGAGAAATATTTAGATATAGGAAGTTGTAAAGAACCGCTGACTTTTTTCGCAAGTTATGACTGATAAAAGTATTGAAAATTGCGACCCTTTGTGGGTAACGTACCAGAAGGGGTTGGCAGATGTATATCATCTTCACAACAGATCTTGTGTTAGCAAAAATGTTTGTATGTGAAAAATTTGAAGAAGATTATTTCGCTTTCTTTAAGCCTTTTGTTTTTCAAAAATTTGAACCCTATGTGGGGGAGGTATGAGAAGAAATGGTCCATCTCTACCATCTTTATAACAGATCTTTTGTTGATGAAAATACTGAGATATACCAAGTCTGAATGGAGTCGGATGTTAATTTCGAGTTTTAAGAGCTTCAAGGATTATAAAAATGTTGACACTTTGTGGAGGAGGCTCTGGTACCTCTATACCCCATCTTCACAGCAGATTTTGTGTTAGTAGAAATAAGGGGATGTGTGAAATATGAAGAAAACTGGATGCTTATTTCGGAGTTTAAAATCGTTTTGGTAATTCAAATCTTTGACCCTTTGTGGAGAAGGTACCAGAAGGAATGGTAAGAGTCTTGATTTTTCTTTTCTTGGATATATGTTCCAGTAGAAGGAATCTGTACCGTGATTCTTGGAAATTATTTTGTTCTTGTGGCGGATGTCCGGATGTCTCGGATTTTTTGATTTTTTTTTTCCAGAAGTATGTAATTGCACCCTGATTGCGGGAAAATATTTTCTTTCTTGGGATACGTACCCAGATATTTTACCCGAAAATCCGGGTCCAACACCTGGTTTACACACAGACCTACTAAACCGATATGGAGAACATACATAGGTATTATTTACAACTATCTATCCAACAAATAGTCACGTTATTATTAAGGTTAGGTTAGGCTTATTTACAAGTTGTATCAAAATTATTGCGGGACGCGGGTTTTCTAAAAAACCCCACAAATTCAAAAAAGGCCCACATTGGGAGTCCACAAAATGCGATTTTGTAGTTGACACTATAACAATTTCAAAATGCTGCAAAACGTATTATTACCTCTCTTGGATCCAGAGATATGGATCTTGGAATCCGTAAGGGCCGATTATGTTTCAAATGATACACATATGGTTCATATCGATTTAGAAAATCCGTGTCTAATCCGAGTCTTGGACCAGAACTTTCGAAAGAAATATAAGGGCATCCGGATCCGAGAGAGGAATGAGAGTTCAAATACCTACCTCTGGAAAAAAATAAAAAAATAGAGTTTTTCCTAACTAGAGTCATTCCCATGGATATGTCCCGGATGGAGGGCATGCAATGTCCTCCCAGAATGACCATAAAGTCGTTTAGGTTTTTTGGGAATTTTATTCATTTTATAGCACATGTACTTGAAACAAACTTGCACTACTACAGGATTGCCCATATTCGACGGACCCATGACACTTGGGGGCCCATTCCAATCGACGAGGCTTGTCCGCAGGCAACATTCTTTGCGTCAATTGAATTTTGTACGGGAACAAATGCAAATCAATGCGAATAATCCATTTTAAAGTGGACCGAGCCATGCCCAACTGCTGAGAACGGCGTTTTTGGGATGTTCAACAACACTGGCTCGTACGGCAGCGATATTCTCGACCGATCGCCTTGGTAGACTTTTATATGGCCTCTTCGGATTAGAAAGAGCCTTACCAGTCGAAAATTTTTCGTTTTAAAGCTTAATGGTGTTCTTAGATGAAGCACTTCTCACATTTTTTAATGTTTTAAAAGCACGTTGAGTTTCACAATTGACTTCTTCTGTTGAATGTAAATTTCAACTATTTCAGAGCGCTCGCGTGGCGTGTATTGGTTCATGGTAAAAATCTGCTTGGACTGACGCTTCAAACGCGGTATGTCATTAAGCGATGTAACATCTCTGTCAAAAGTCATGGCGTTGCCAGATGGGTCCGTCGAATATGGACAACCCTGTATTTTCTGGTTGAAACAAATTTGTATGTGGCGCCCAACGTGAGGTTTATGTTAGAATATAAAAAAAATCAAAACATAAAACTGAATAAACACTTTTTAACGGTAACCCTCTCCTATAATGGAGATTTTAGTCCGGACCAAAAGGACCAAAAGTCAGAAATGTTATTAATAAAATTTAATTTAAGAAAAAAATGTATTAATGAGAGAGTAAAGTAATTGACTGACTTAATGAACGCCCAGACGTAACGGCTAAGCTAGAATCTTGAAATTTTGTGTGAGGGTCCAATAAAGCTAGGTTTTTTGGAAATTCGTACTAGAACGATGTGAAAAGTATTAATAAGTACTAAATATGATGCCCTTTGTATTTGAGGGAGCAGAGAGCTAGAACTCCTCAATTTGAAGTGAGGGTCACTGATGGAGCGTATGATGGATGTACTAGAGGGTTTTTGGAAATTGGATTCTACGAAAAGTACTAAAATGTACTACATTTGGAGACATTTCATATCATGTGAAAGGTTAAAATTTTGAAATGGGAATCAAGGTTGAGGAGTATTGAGGTCGATTTAAGGAGGTAGTTTTGGAACTGCTCCTGCATTCGAAAAGTACTAAACGGTACTAAATTTTGATAAGATTTGAATTTGGAGGAGCGAACGGAGCTGGACTCTTGAAATTTGAAATTTCCATTACTGACGATGTGTAGGATTGGGATATGGAAAGTCCTAAATTGTACTAAATATGATATAATTTCGATTTGGGTGAACCGATAGGGCTGGGAAAAAAATTAATTCTCCTTAAACGGATTTTAGTACACCAGGTGGAAGTTATAACGATAGAGTCTCCGCCATCCAACAAATGCACGGTTATTTGGAAAACAACTTTAAACTTCGAACTTAAAGTTCAACTCTCTTAACCCACCTAAAAACTTAAAATAATGTATGTCATGCCATAATAGCTAGCCAAAACAAACATAACCTAACCTGACCTAAGAGAAAGTCCCTCTCCCCCACAAATAAAATGAATTTGTAAATATAATTTTCTCACATTTCGGTCATTAAAACCCTAAAAAAAAAATAGTTAAGAAAAAACAAAATTCCCCTCTCGGACTTTACAAGGGTGACTAACTGTCTGACTTATTGAATGGTGTTGGTTGGACTAGCAATCAACTGAAGTCAAGCGCAAAGTGCGAGCTACTGGCCATTCTCATGACCATGAAGAACTTTTGGTATGGTAGAACGCATAAAGTCAATAGACGGCATTCCCACTCACTAAACGCCACGCTGAGGTCAGTCAGCCAAATAGAATGACTGACTGACTGAATGAATGAAAGGAAAAACTTTAATGTATTTTCACAGCAAAGGCAGTCTTACACACACACGTTCTCATATCAGCCAAACTATGTTTTTGGAGGAGACTCGAGCAATGTCCTGGGATAATATTTGCTGTAAATATTTTCATTCATGGCCCTCTTACGCAGTTCACTTAGCCGCTGATCTATGTGTGTGTAGTTTTATATACCCTATGCCAATAGCAGTAATAATAACAATGACGACGACAGCAACAATAACACTATTGTCAAATGTTACCAGCAACAATAATAATAACAATAATAACAACAATCATGAAAAGCCATTGTCATGCTGCTGTATGCCAGGGCCAGGGACTCCAACCCCCGAATGAATTTCTGGTGGCAGTCCATTAAAGTCACTGTTGCCTCGTGCCCTGAGCGTGGTGCGTGATTTTGGTTGAAAATTGCTCACACAATTTTATCATTAATCATTTGTGTCGATTATTGGAACAACAAGAAGGACGACGATGCCGACTATGATGATGACGATGCTGATAAAGTAATTTTGGGAGATAAACGTAATAGGGTCAGAGAACTATGGGAACTTATGCTTTTGAATTAATTGTGTAATTAGAATGGCTTAGATATATTTATTGCCTGTGAGAACTATGAGGACTTCATTTGACTTCTTGGAACATTTTGTAAAGGGGAGAAGAGATATTGAAATTCCAAAATCTGGGTTCAATATTCTCTAATGGTTCTATATTGTGTTAATTGCAAATTCTTAATGCCATGTTTGTACAATAAATTATAATAGAGTCAAAGTAGGTTTAGAGGTGCATTTGCCCTTGATTTCAAAATATAAAAATGTCAGTTTAATATTTTTGAATAAACCCCACGTTGGGCGCCACAAAGTAGCAGGGACGGATTATTTAAAAAAAAATAAAATAAATAAATAAAAATAATAAAATTGTATGAAATTCCAAAAACTAAACGGCAATAAGATCGGTCTGGCCGGTATTGCATGATCTCGTTCAGAGATGTACGAAGGGCCCTCTGAGCCCTTTTTGAAAAGTTTATTTTTCTGACATTATTGATACATTTTACCTAGAAAGGTTGTTTTTTTACAAAATTACCCGCTCAAAATGGTTTCGAAAGGCATACTCCTTTTTGTACTTTCCTGCTCGGGCATTATGTAATAACTTCAGTAATCGGAAATTTAGTTGTCTTTAAATATCTGGAGCTTGGGTTATATATTTTATTACGTGTAACATTTTTTAATAATAGTCCATTCATTAGATAAATGGAGACAAGGCCTTCAAAATGCTCATTCTAGGACAGAGTTACCGTTAAATGGAGGCTGTTCAGTTTTATGGTTTGATATTTTTATATTCTAGCATAGGCCACACGTTGGGCGCCACATGCAAATTGGCATCAACCAGAAAATAGAATAAAATATGAATAGAATAAAAATGAATAAAAATTCCAAAAAGAACTAAACGATTTTATATTCGGTCTGGCTGGACATTACATGCCCTTCATCCGGGGCATATCCATGGCAACAACCCTAGTTTAGCAAAAACTCTCGGATTTTTTGGAACTTTTATTTGTAGAGATAAGTATTTACATCTTGATTCCGGGAAAAACATTTTTTCTTGAGGGGGGCGGAACCGGATGCCCGTATTTTTTTACCTGAAAAAAAGGGTCCAAGACCCAAGTTAGACCCGGACCTACCAATCCGATATGGACAATATGT
The DNA here is from genome assembly GCF_030504385.1 of Musca domestica. Taxonomy (NCBI): domain Eukaryota; kingdom Metazoa; phylum Arthropoda; class Insecta; order Diptera; family Muscidae; genus Musca; species Musca domestica. The sequence continues at coordinate 259,950 of NW_026712231.1, forward strand.
ATATCATTTGAAACATGATCGGCCCTTCCCGGGTTAAAGATCCATATCTCTCGATCCAAGAAAGATAGTAACACATATTGTAGGATTTTGGAAAAAATAAAATTTGGCAGAGGTATTTTCGAGCTGCACCTGATGTCCAAATATCAAATATCATTGTTGTGGAGTGCATATTATGCATTTGAGGGACTTCAATAACAAATCGGATAAAAGATATATATATGGGAACTATATCCAAACCTAAACCAATCTTGACAACATTTTAAGCACTTATTTCTGAGCTGTATCTAATATCTGGTACCAAAGATCACTGTTGTGGAGTGCATATTACGCATGTAAGGATCTTAAACCCCTAAATCGGGTGAAATATTTATGGAAGCTATAGCTATATATGAAGCACTTTTTTCTAGAATGAATTCAGTCGTAACTAACAAAATTCAGTTCAGTTGGGCTGACATTAGCAATTTGCTGCTATATCTGATCCGATCTCGATAAAATTTGACAAAGACATTTCTGGTCTGTATCTGATATCTGGTACAAAATATTATTCTTGCGGAGTGCATATTACGCATGTGAGTGATTTGAAACTATAAAATCGGATGAAACATATATATGAAGCCAAATATATATTGGAGCTATAGCTTCATCTCCAAAATCTCCGATTTTTAAAAAAATTTGATGCACTTGCTTCTAGTCTACTAGAAAAAAGAAAAAATGCCGGCAAAAACAACAAATTTTAGAATAAGTTAAGATTTGTTCGAATTGGTCAACTTTGGCACGAATTGTGGCCTTCAAACGGCCAATGAAACCGTCACATGCTGCCCGAATGTTGCTCTGCTTGCTTATGGTGATCGACCTTTGATATTTGGCATTTAGTGCCAACCTTGCTTTCCAAAATACTCCAGACACAGTAGTCCAACAGATTGGTATCCGGAGATTTTGGTGGCCATTGTGCGCTGGAAGTGAAGGGAGGAACCTCATTTTGTAACCATTCTTGAGTGACGCGTGCTGAGTGCGATGGTGCTGAGTCCTGTTGGAATGTCCAAGATCTGCGGCCGAAATGTTTGCATGCCCAAGGCTTTAATACCTCCAGAATATTTTCGCGATAATATTCGCATTTATTTTGATGCCACGGTCGATTAATACGTGCGGAGAGTGACCATCGGCTGTTATGGCAAAAAAGCAAATTCAGCAGTTCACCAAGCGAAGCAACTCTTTGGCTCTTTTGAGTCTATTTTCTTTTCTGTTGCGGTGTAAGTCCTGCACTTTTTGGAATTTCAATGGCTTTACCCGTCCACTTCCTTGACGTCGGGCTACGCCACCGGTATCACGGTAACGAGCGATGGTACGAGACTTAAAAGATTTATTCACTTTTATGTGGTGGAGTGCTCTAACGATAGTCACTTGTGGTTTTCCAGCCAAATATAGAGAAATCACACTATCACGCTTGAATTCCATCACGAATAACTTTTTTCTGGAAAATTCTCACCAAAATGCTTTTGTGCGCTTGTAAACAATGTAATGAGCTGTCACAGGAAAAATTTTAACAGCTGTCGGACGAGTGGCTTAGAAATGACAGCAGTATGAAGTTGGTTGCAGTTTTTTCATCTCACCCTGTATATGGGAGATATATCTAAATTTTTAACCGATTCTCACCAATTGCAATAGGATTCGTCCTCGGGCCAAACAAATATTGTTTGAAAAATTTCATCTCAATCGAATAATAATGCGTCCTTCACAAAAAATACATGGACGGACGGACGGACTGACATGCATAAATCGATTCAGAAAGTGATTCTACGAAAATCCTCAAAAGTAACTATGGGTCCATCTCGCTTCCGTCTCCATGTTACAAACAAATGCATAAAGACATATTTAATACCCTTACCACTATGTGGTGTAGGGTATAAAAAGACCCAAAAAAGGCCCCTTTGTTGGCTCGCTTGAGCATTAAGATTTTCGATTAAAATATTTCTCGTATTTTTATCCGCAATATTGCCGAAGACACTATATATCACAAAAGGCATGGATTCCAAGGAATCCTAATCGGAAATTTCCTAAAAATTGATAGAGGGGAAAGCTTGTAACCTCTCTTTCGATTACTCTGCGTTGAAAACTTTCAAAAGGACGATTCACGTGCCTTATATTTTTAGCACTACTTTCATAATCTGCCGAATTTTCCCTATAATTATTGAAAAATCGATTTTTGTAGGACAGTGTAATCTTCTGTATTTTTCGTGCAATTATTTGTATACCCTCAGCCATATGGCCACAGAGGGTATATATCATTTGATACAGTCAAAACGTGCCTAGTCGAAATATCGGTTTTAGACCCTTGGTCTCTTTGAACCAAATCCATTTCAGAACATTTGGAATCGTGGCTAATGCGCACGATAAATCTCGTAGGGAGTACCCGATTTGGTCCAAACTTGGTACATCGTAACACTTTTGTCAAACTTAGATCGAGTTCGGAGATGGGCAATATCGGTTCACTCCTTCAAGTACCTCCCCAAAAAAGGTCGGAATTTTCAAAAAATATATTTTCTGCACAGAAATTGAAAATATCATCCGATTTTCCTTGAACTTTGTAAATCCTTATATTTGCGTCAGTGCTAGGTCAAGTAAAAAATGGACAATATCGATCCACCCCATCAAGTACCTCCCCCACAAAGGGTCAAAATTTTGAATAATTACAACTCTTATATAAAGTGAAGTAAGAATCTGATTGCCTTCAAATTTCACACATCCCAATATTTTTATTTACCCAGGGTCTGGTATTAAGATGGACAATATCTGAGGGTATACATCTGTCGGCAAAACCGACCTATACTTTTTTACTTGTTTTTTTTTTTTTTTTTTTTTGGAATATTTTTTGGATATTCAGTGGAAATAGGAATTTTTTTTCCCTTTGGTCACTTATAGTGAAATTTGATGGAGAATATTTTAGTCTTTGGTATCATCGTCCTAAAATGAAGCTTTGTTGGAGATTTTTGCACAAACTCACATTAAGTATGGCTCTGACCCTGTAATGTGTTTTCCATGTTTATGACTTCCTGGCGTGTAGATAAGATTTAGAATTTTGATATAGTCTGGGACCTATAGTAGAATTTTATGAAAAATAATTTTGTAGAATATAAGGAGTTTTTAGCCATATTTGCAAAAAAGGTCCAAAAAGACCCTTTTTTGAGCCGCTTGAGGGTTAAAATTTTCGACCAAAATATTTCTTGTATTTTTGTCTATAATATTGCCGAAGACACCATATACCTAAAATGCAGGAATTCCGAAAAATCTTAATTCGAACATTTCCAAAATATGTGACGGAAGGGGAAGCTTGTCCCCTCTCTCTCAATTACTCTGCGTTGAAAACTTTAAAAACGTCAAGAGACGCGTCTTCTTTTTTAGCTCTGCTTTCATAATCTGCTGAATTTTCTCTATAATTATTGAAAAAAAATAATTTTGTCGCACAGTGTTATCTACTGGATATTTGCATAGAGTTTTCAAAACACCCGTTTTTTCGATTATCCCCATATTTTCTTATAAAACATATCGATCTCTTATCTCCCTCAGATCTCTGCTAAAAATATTGTTATAGAAATCCTCATTAAGCCATCAAAGATCGCTGATAAACTAATTCCCAATCCGAATTTATTATGCTTACCATCTCATGTTTACAACGATAATCCTTTGTGATTATAATTCGTTAATTTGAGTCCTGATTATATCAGCCATTGAGTGTGACGTGGTTGACTGTAACCCAAATAAAAAGAAGAAAGAAAGAAAATATTGAAAGCCAGTACCAGATTTCATCCCCTAACACTAAATTGCAGTGGCACGTTCCATGTGTGGTCGGTTGGTCGGTCGTCCCTTCGTTCTTCTCTCTTTGGTCCTGTGTGTGATAATTCAATTGAAAATTTATTGCTGCTGCTGTTGCCACTGGTTCTGGTATAAAATTCTCACGCACACTTGAGTTGATCACTTTATGATCTGATGATGCCAGGCAAGGCCTGATGACGACATCGTTGAAAACAATGAAGATGATTAGCATTATTGTTGAGCGAGCAACAGACACACGGAGGGATGAGGAGGTTAGCAGCTCATCCTTTGTAAGTCCTAGCAAATTCCCAGGCATCTCGTTACATTGGCCAACAAACGATTGACTTGAGGAGTGTGTTGTGAGCTGGTATGAAGTTACTACTTTTTTTGCTTTTGTTTTTGTTGCTTTTCATTATTTAAATGTTTGTTGTGATTGTCTTTTTTGGTGTTGCCTCTTAAATTCCAGACCACCCTCCCCCTCCTTGGCTCTCAGCTATAATTCACTATAGATTGGCCAATGGGGTGGTTATGGTTATGGTTGTCGTCATCATCACAAACGACACGGCCATTAGAACATCCATTGAGAGTTGGAACGTATGTTGTGACGCTTTAATAGGATTAACGCTCTGAAGAGCACTTATGAGCAGTCAACTGATTACCGCTCTCTAGTGTTTGCATTCGTATGATATTCTCTTGACTTTGGCGAACAACATTTATGTTGTTATGATTGTCCCCTCTGTTTTTGGTCGGTGTGTGTGTGTGTGTGAACGGGTATTTCAATAATCCTGACAATTGTTTGCAAACATTTTTCCCACCCAAATGCACCGCTGTTAATGGCGAGATTCGCCAAAGTTTGACATATGAAATTGTTTCAGAATTAAAATCTCATGATTAATATTGATTAGACACGGCAAAGTACTTGTCGGAGATTTATGAACACTTTGCCACGCCAAATGGGATTAAGGGATATGGAATTGTTTGCTATCATGGGAAATTATTTTTGCAATATTTATGGGAAGTTGAAAAAAATCGGAGTCATATCTAAATATTAGGATGTGCTAATTTTTAGGTATGACTAAAGTGCGGAATTGTAAAATGTTGTCAGATTTTCTTGAAACTTCTCAAATTCTAATAATTTTGCCACATACATCTCAGGTTTCTCTTTGAGAGAAATATTTAAATATATCAAGTTGTAAAGAATCGCTAACTTGTTTCCCAAGTTATGACAGATAAAGGTATTAAAAATTTAAACCCTTTGTAGGTAAGGTACCAGAAGGGGTTCGCAGATATATATCATCTTCACAACATATCTTCTGTTATCAAAGCTGTTTGTATGTGTGATATTTGAAGAGAGTTGGAAGCTTTCTTTGAACGTTTTGTTTTTCAAAAAAAAGGGGGAGGTACCAGAAGAAACGGTCCGACCTCTACCATTTTTATAAAAGATCTTGTGTTGTTGGAAATATTGAGATGTACCAAGTATGGAATGGAATCGGATTTCGAATTTTATGAGCTCCATGGGATATTCAAAATGTTGACCCTTTGTGGGGCAGGTACCAGAAGGAGTGAACCGATGTATTTATGTATTTGTATTCTCACAGCAGATCTTGTGTTGGTAGAAATAATGGGATGTGTGAAATGTGAAGAGAACCTGATGCTTATTTCGGATTTTATAATCGTTTTGGTTATTCAAAATATTGATCCTTTGTGGGGGAGGTACCTGAAGGAATGGTACGATCTTTACTTTCTTTGTAACAGATCTTGTGTTGATGGAAAAATTGGGGTGTGTGAAATATAAAGAGAACCGGATGCTTATTTCGGGAGGTTTTTATAAAAATATTGGGATGTGTGAAATTTGAAGACAATCGGACTCCTACATCACATTTTATAAGAGTTGTAATTATTAAAATGTTGACCCTTTGCGGGGGAGGTACTTGAAGGAGTGAACCGATATTGTCCATTTTCGCACCTGACATAGCACTGGCGCAAATATTAGGATTTGCAAAGTTGGAGCAAAATCGGATTATCGATTCTCTTTCTGAGCGAAAAATATATTTTTTGGAAATTTAGACCCTTTGTGGGGGAGATACCAGAAGGAGAGAACCGATATATTCCATCTTAACACCAGACCTTGGGTTGATAAAAATATTGGGATGTGTGAAACTTGAAGACAATCGGACTCTTGCATCACATTTTATAAGAGTTGAAATTATTCAAAATGTTGGTCCTTTATGGGGAAGGTGCTTGATGTAGTGGACCGATATTGTCCATTATCGCACCTGACCTAGTACTGACACAAATATTAGATTTTGCAAAGTTGGAGCAAAATCGGATTATCGTTTCTCTTTCTGTACAGAAAATATTTTTTTTTTTTTTTTTTTTTTGAAAATTTCGACCTTTTGTGGGGCAGGTACCAGAAGGAGAGATCGATATATTCCATTCTCACACCAGACCTTGGGTTAATAAAATTATTGAGATGTGTGAAATTTGAAGACAATCGGACTCTTAAATCACATTTTATGACAGTTGTAATTATTCAAAATTTTGACCCTTTGTGGGGCAGGTACCAGAAGGAGAGATCGATATATTCCATTCTCACACCAGACCTTGGGTTAATAAAATTATTGAGATGTGTGAAATTTGAAGACAACCGGACTCTTAAATCACATTTTATAACAGTTGTAATTATTCAAAATTTTGACCCTTTGTGGGGGAGGTACTTGATGGAGCGAACCTATATTGTCCATTTTCGCACCTGACATAGCACTGACGCAAATATTAGGATTTGCAAAGTTGGAGAAAAACCGGATTATCGATTCTCTTTCTGTGCAGAAAATTTTTTTTTTTTTTGGAAATTGCGACCTTTTGTGGGGAGGACCGATGTATTCCATCTTGGCACCAGACCTTGGGTTAACAAAGTTGTTGGGATTTTGAAGACAATCGGACTCTTACATCACATTTTATAAGAGTTGTAATTTTTCAAATTTTTTAGCCTTTGTGGGGGAGGTCCTTGATGGAGTGGACCGATATTGTCCATTTTCGCACCTGACCTAGCACTGATGAAAATATTAGGATTCGCAAAGTTGAAGTAAAATCGGATTATCCTTTCTCTTTTTGTGCAAAAAAGTATTTTCTTTGAAAATTTTGACATTTTGTGTGGGAGGTACCAGAAGGAGTGGACCGTGGACCGATCTCCGAACTCGATCTAAGTTTGACAATAATATTTCGATGTACCAACTTTGGATCAAACCGGATACAGACAGATGGACGGACGGGCATCGCTAGATCGACTCCACATGTCCTGAAACGAATTTGGTCCAAAGAGACCTAGGGTCCAAAACCGTTATTTCGAATAGGCATTTCGACTAGGCTATCAAATATGGCTAAGGGTAAGGGTAATGGCTAATTCGAGACTTTTGCTTTAATTGTCCTTGTATAATTTTTTTCAATATTTAGAATATAGTTTTATGAAGTCTCCGATTCGACCTTGAAACTCCAAAATTATTATTTGTTTAACTAGTTTCCAAACAAGACACTGTGAGAAAATATTTTTATTTTAAGAAACTTGACGATTTTGAGCCTGAAAGTTTCTTAGATCCCTCAAATCTTACGATTATGTCCACAATAAATGCTCGAAACATAAAATATTAAAAAATAGGGTTCTGATAATCTTTAAAAAAATATTTTTAAATAAGTCTGTTGCTTCGGTTGTTCTTCAAATATATTTTAGAAAATCTTTTAGATCTTTAATATATGATTTTATGAAGTCTCCTATTTGCCCTAGAAAGATCCAAGATTAGGTTTTTTTAAACAAAACAAGTAAAAAAGCTGTAAGTTCGTCCGGGCCGAACTTTGTTACCCTTCACAATTTGGTACAAATTTGGCAATTTTCAAAAAATTAAAATCCATTAAAAATTCTGTTAAAATCTTAAAAATACCGAATGTAGCTGTATATTAGGACCTATACGACGACGTGGACCTGCATACGCAACTTGTGTCATAAGCCGACACAGACAATTTTCTGGCATAGTTTGTAGTATTCATTACGAACTTCAAATACAAAATTTGAAATAATTCCGGTAAATAATGTCGCTAAAATCATCAAAATACCGAATATCAGGGGGAACCGTTACATGGGGCCTATACGAAGAAGTGGACCTGCACAGACAATTTTTTGTCATAGGCTGTAGTACTCATTACGAACTTCAAATACTAAATTTAAAATAGTTCTGGTAAATAATGTCGCTAAAATCATCAAAATATCGAATATCGGGGGGAAACGTTATATGGGGCCTATACGAAGACGTGAACCTATATAGCTCATTTTCAATACAAAAAGTCCTGCACATATATAAAATTTGAGAAATATGCCTGAAAAGGACACTCATCTCACTTTTTCTCCCTCGACCTCTTACATGACAAGCAATGCCATCTACAATTTATGATATGCACACATACACCGCTAAGCTCCTGGTGTATGTCTACGATATGCCATAAAAAAGCTCTAAAGGACATTTTTTCCCAACAAAGGCAAAAGGAACAATGAAAGTTTCTATCCTCCACAAACAACAAAACTTACCTGATAAACATTTGGCCGAGTTACGATGGTTGTCGTTGTTGGCATTATTATTACTATGGTTGTTGTTATTGTTGCCGGCATTGTTATTGTTGTTGCTGTTGTGATGGGAATTCGACGACGATGCCGAGGATGAAGAACACACCACGGATGATGATTTATCTGAAAAAAGGCAAAGAACAGAGAGAAGAAAACGAAAAACGATTATAAAAATAAGAAATTGCATCTTGAGTCTCGGCTGAGTGATTTTCAACAAAAAGGATAGCAAAACAGAAAAAGAGAAAAGTATGTCTCCTTTGATGTCCTTTCAACTGTGTATCCGTTTGACGACATCATCATCGTCATTTCGTTGGAGGATACTCTTAAAAAGTCTTTGCTAGTCAATTATTTTTCTACATGACATCTTTATTTAATTGGCTTTTATGAGAGAGAGCGTATTAAGAGCACGCTTCAGAAGAAATGATGATGAAGATTATGATGATGAGAAGGCCGATGACAATTCATGGCAAATCCAGGACAATTGTCACATTAAAATTTGTTACACTTGGTTTAGGGTTTCAAGTGGTTCCCACATGACTAGATAAAGCACAAAATAATAATCTCTTTGGATACGCAAATTTATGATGACATGTTCCGATGGCAGGCGAAGAGGACAACATGCCACCGGAACTGAGTAACGCACCGCACAGCCAGCCATGGATAATCAATGCTTTTAGACGACCTTTCAGCGAAGCAATAACCGAGCCAAGTGAGAGTGAAACACTGGGGAGGAGGAGGAGGAGGTCGAGTTAATTTTAGGGGTGGAGCGTTACGCATATGATCCATATCATAACATATCGATGGGAATTCGGAAAGAAAATAGAAATGGTAAAACAAAAGCCGTTGGCCCATAAAAAATAAGCACTCAATTTCACCCCCCCCCCCCCCCCCCCCCCCCCTCCTTCTACCTACCAACCACAAATCGTATGGTATGGACAACTCGCAGAAGGAGGACATGCTGAATTTGTTTGCGAAACAAAACTTACCAGCCATTGAATTTTTATGGCTTTTATGAATCGTTTTTCTGTGCAGCTTTGATGGCTCGCACAGGGCATCATTATCATCATCATCATCTTTGTGAACACAAAAAAGATATTTAATGGAAAATGAACGCGGCGCAAACAGCAGAAAATGACAAAGCATTCATTCGCTGGCAAAAAATGCAGCAGCAGTAGCAACAGTCGAGCATGAGCCATAAATAAATTCGAACGACAAAGGGAACAAAAGAAAACGTGCATCGGCACATGCCTGCCGAAAGGATATTCGTACAGTTATATTTGTTATTGTTGTTGTATGTAGGATTGAAAAGTCGGTTGTGATTTATGTTTGTTGTGGGTCTAATAGCTTTAAGTGTTCATCAAAATATTGGTCCTTAAATATTATTATTGAAAAATCCAAGTGTAAAGCCCTGAGAGTCCTTAGAAAATATATTTTTAAAGAATCCAACAAAAAGGCCCTAATAACCCCTAAAAATCCAAATTGAAGACCTTGAAAATCCTTACAAAAATATACATATTTTTAAAAATTTACCAAATGGGTCCTGATAGTCCATAAAAACATCTAGGTTTAAAACCCTAATATTCCTTAAAAATATATTTTTAAATCCACATTTAAAGTACGGAGTTTCTTTAAAAAATATATTTTTAAAAATTTACCAATAGGGCCCTGGGAGTCCATAAAAAATCCACTTTTAAAGTCCTGATAGCCCTTAAGAAATCTACGTTTAAAGTCCTGATAGCCCATAATCCACGTTTAAAGTCCTGATATTCCTTAAAATATATGTTTGCATAATCCAAGTTTTAAGTCCTGATAGAACTTAAAAAAATTTTTAAATAAACCACGTTTTAGGTCCTGATAGTCCTTAAATTTTTTTTAAATAAACCACGTTTTAGGTCCTGATAGTCCTTATAAAATATATTTTTAAAAAATCCACGTTTAAAGCCCAGAAAGTCCTTAGAAAATATATTTTTAAAAAATCCAACAATAAGGCCCTATTAGCCCTTAAAAGTTCAGATTGAAGCCCTTGAGAGTCCTTAAAAATAGTTAAAAAAAATAAACATATTTTTAAAAATTTACAAGACCTAAGAGTCCATTAAAAATCCACGTTTAGTCCTTAACAATAAATTTTTAAGAAACCATCGATAAGGCCCCGAGAGTCCTTAAAAATAAATGTTTAAATATTCACCAATAACACCCTGGGAGTCCATAAACATCCACTTTCTGATAGTCCTTAAAGACATATAAATAATCCACATTTTAGGTCCTGATAGTTCTTACCAATATATGTTTAAATAATCCTCGTTTTACGTCTTGAAAGTTCTTAGAAAAAATAAATCCACCAATAAAAAATCACATTGAAGTGTCCTTAAAAAATATTTAAAATTAAAAAATCCATAGAAACATCTTCCTCCCCCATGAAGGGCCAAAATTTTGAATATCCATTAAGCCCATAAAAAACGAAATTAACATCCCAATTCATTGGTTCATCTCAATATTTCCATAAACACAAGATCTGTTATAAAGATGGTGGACATCGCACCATTTCTTTTGGTACCTCGCCCACATAGGGTTCAGGAATTTGAAAAATCAACGATACGAGTTCCTTAAAAATTCAAATTTCTGAATTAATCGAGGTATCCTTGAAATAACGCTATCGAAAGGGAACCGCAATTATTGTTGTTTAAAAGACTAAACTATTTCACCAAAAAATCAAGATCATTGGCCAGTAAGTCCTTAAAAATATGGTCTTAGAAAAAATAGCCTTATTTTTTTTTTGAAGATCTTGGGAATCATTTTCATAGGTCCTCGAAAAATAAGTAATAAAATTTCGTTTTTTTGGTCTTTGAAAAAATATTCTAATAAATCCACAATTTCCCACCTTCTAGGTTCTTCTAAAAATGCTATGATTTTCGGTCAGTGCCTTGAAACTATTTTCTAAAAAAAATTCACAATAATCATCCACAATTTTCCAGTAAGTTTTTTTTAAATAGGAGGTCCTAAAAACAACTATCTTACAAAATTATTGGTGGACAGGAGGAATTTAAAACTATCTTCTTTAAAAACATCAAGATTATTGACCAAGAAATCCTTGAAACATTTGCTTTACAAATCAAAGTTTTTGATTGAAGGCCTTTGAAATAATTTTCTTAAAAATCTAAGATCATTGGTCAGGATATTATTCTTTAAATATTCAACAACACAATTTTAACACATTTTTTTAAAAATCCACAATTTTTGTTTGGCGGGTCCTCGAAGCGATTTTCTTAGAAGATGCACTATTATTGATTTGGAAGTCCTTGAAAAAATACGATTGATGGTCAGAAGGTCTTTTAAGCAATTTTCTTAAAACGCAATGATTTTTGGATAGGAGAAGCCAGAAACATTTTTTTAACATAATTTGGAAAACGTTTCTAAAAATCCACGATTTGAGGAACAGGTGGATCTTGAAATTTTCATAAAAAATCCAGGACATCCATGAAAATTGATTTTTAAAAATCCGGTATTTTCTCTTAAAAATATTAGAAAGTTAGTTTGGTAAGAAAATTTAAAAAAATATTAAGGTTATTCAAACTCTTGACCCTCTATGGAGTGGGTTTTGAAAAAATGGGCCAATATTGTCCATTTCGTATCGGAACTAAATAAATATGATATAAACATTGTGACGTGCCAGTTTTGGACTATATCGACTACTTCCTTCACTTTATATGAGATATGTGGTAATTTTTCGAAAATGTTAACATGTGCGTGAGGTACTAGATATAGTCTACCGAAGTATTCCATACAATACAGATAAAAATATTGGTATGGGCAAAATTACAAGAAAATCGAACATTTATATCCAATTTATGGGAAATCATAAATTCCATAATCATCTTTCTGGTTGAGAGACATATATTTAGATATAGCAAGATGTAAAGTATCGCTGTTGTTTCGCAATTTATGATAGATAAAATTATTGAAAATTGTGACCCTTTGTGGGTGAGGTACCAGAAGGGGCTCGCAGATATATAGCATCGTCACAACAGATCTTGTGTTAGCAAAAATGTTTATATGTGTGAAATATAAAGAGAACCTTAATGCTTATTTCGGATTTTTTAAACGTTTTGGTTATTCAAAACTTTGACCCTTTGTGGGGCAGGTACCAGAAGGAATGGTCCGATCTCCACTGTCTTTATAGAAATATTCAGATATGTCAAGTCTAAATGGAATTGGATGTTAATATCGCGTTTTATGAGTTTATGGACATTCAAAATTTCGACCTTTTGTGATGGAGGTACCACAAGGAGTGGACCGATATATTCCGTCTTTATACCCAACAATCGGACTCTTACATCATAATTTATAAGAGTTGTAATTATTCAAAATGTTGACCCTTTTTGGGGGAGGTACTTGATAGCGTGGGCCAATATTGTAAATGTTCGCACCTGAACTAGGACTGACGCAAATATTAGAATTTGCAAAGTTGAAACAAAATCCAATTATCCTTTCTTTTTCTGTGCAAAAAATATATTTTTTGAAAAAATCGACCTTTCGTGGGGGAGGTACCAGATAGAGTGGACCGATATTGCCCATTTCCGAACTCGATCTAAGTTTGACAAAAATATTACGATGTACCAAGTTTGGACCAAATCGATACTCCCTCCGAGAGTTATCGTGCGCACCAGCCAGCCAGCCAGACAGACGGGCGGACGGACGGACATCGCTAGATCGGCTCCAAATGTACTGAAACGGATTGGGCCTAACAGACCTAGGGTCTAAAACCGTTATTTCGATGAGGCACATTTTAGCCCTCTCTAGCCATATGGCTGAGGGTATAAAGAAGCTAAAATTTTGCACATATCAGTCTTTTGACTGAAGGCAGATCAAGTTCAACGATGGCGTATATATACGTCTACGATATTGTATAGTCCCCACATAACGGTACCCGCGATATTCGGTATTTTGATGATTTTAACCACATTTTTCAATGGAGTTGTCTGAAAATCCACGTAAGTATTCTTGAATTCTTTACCCCCATACAACGGTACTACCGATACTCGGGTTTTTTGATGATTTTATGGACATTTTGTTTATGTTTCAAATTTCGTATTTAAAGCACGTAATGTGCAATACAATCTATGTCGGAAAATTGTCTATATTGATCTATGTCTTCATATAGCCTGCCTATAACGACACCTCCCTTTATTTAGAATTTTGATGATATCAGCGACATTTTTTATCGGAATTGTTTCAAATTTTGTATTTTAAGTTCGGAATCGGTACTACAGCCTACGAGAGAGAAAAAATTACTTATGAAGGACCACGTCTTTTTATAGCCCCATATAATGGGTTTCATTTGAGAGGACTTTTTCAACGGATTTTTTAACATTCAAGTTCTCTCAAAAACTCCCACTATGTCTAACGAAGGGAATTCCTTTAAATTTCTTTCGAATCCTCGAACTATATATAGCCTTGAAGTCATCAATAATAATTATAAAAACAATGTTTTATGGAAGTCCTGAAAAATCCCTTAAACTATATAATTTTTAATGCACGATTTTCTGATATTTTTGCGCTTTTTACAAAATGCACGATATTTGATTTGAAATTTTTTAAACAAATTTTTTTAACCAACATTTTTGTTTAAGGATTCTTTAAGAAATTTAATATTTTGGCCAAACTGTCTCTAAGAAGATCCAAAAAGTCCAGCATCAGGTCAAAATTTGACTTATATTTGGTTAAAAATAGATTTATATGAGGATTTGAAGGGAAGCTTTCCCTAAGATTGTTTCCAATTATCCAATTTCGATACCAATATTAGGATTTGGAAACCCCCTCTGTAGCCGTTGTTGAGATCAAAAAATGTTACTCGAATCTGACTCGAGATCAGGAAAATAGCCCGACTTCTTGTAAAAATTTATTTGTTTCACGACTGTTCTTAAGTTGTAGATATACGTCCGACACATCCATTTTTTAAGTTCACTAAATTCTAATTGATAATATCCGATATCATATCCATTAATTTATGGAAAAATTCAAACATTTCCATACAACTTTTCAATTTAAATTGGTCTCATTAAAATCAAAAAAAAAAAAGTTATCGCAAAGCTAAAACAAATACACTCACACATATACACATGTACCTACAAATAAACATGTATTTGTGTATTCTTATTTCACATAATGATCCCCCGAGGGAGCCTTAAATCTCCCGCAACTCTTGTTTTATGTTTATGTTTCTTTTATGGCTGTTGTTGTAATCCTCTACTTCTTCTTTTTCTACTTTTTTCTCATTTCGCAAACTTTGGCTGCTTTTGTAAGCGATTTCAGTGCAATTATTTTCATTTTGTTATTGTCTTCCATGGATGCTTTTGCGTCTCAAAGGATAACAAACGAAAGACAAAAACTAATGAGTTACGCATGAAAGAATTTGCTTTTCTAAGGAAAATCTCATGCCACAATGCCGTATGCCCACACAGACATGCATACGTAGATACAAACTTACGAACATTAATGCCAAAGAACAAAAGGATTCATTTCTGGTCGTAGAACACGCAAATTTGTTCCATTTTCTTGCCTTTGCTCAGTTGTCAGTGTGGCTCTTGGCCACAGATAAAAGTTTGTGAATTTTTCCTGACTGCCTCCTTTGCTGCGGCACGCTTCGTTGATGCTGCCATTTGAAGCAAGACAAAAGTTCTTGGGAGACACAGATTTTTCGTTGTGGCTCTGAGGACGATGTTGAGAAGAAACCTTTAACAGGCACACAAACCAACAATCACTTGATGTTGAACAAAAAAAAAAAAAAAAACGAAAATGAAAAGCGTTTCTTAATGGCGGCTGATGGAGACGCCCCATCACTAAAGATGGCCGGGTGGCTGATGAGCGTGTAACGCATGGGCGCATTTCAAAGCAATAATGGTTCTTATAAAACTAAACCAACATTTCAAATTGCTCGCTATCCTTATCCAACGTATTAGATATCAAAATAATCTGAAAAAGGTCCACAAATATTGGTCAGTGAGTCCTTAGAAAAATATTCTCAAAATATCTCTGCTAGTCCTTGGAAAAATATTAAAAAAAAGTCAGTGGAACTATTCACTGATTAACAGACAACTTGAGAAATTATTTTCCAAACTCTACGTTTATCGGAATGTTGGTCCTTAGAAATATAATAGATATAAATTTGATCCCTGGAAAATATTTTAAACATTCATACGTCGTCTTTGGTAAATCTTTAGCCAAACCCTCCACGTTTTCTCCCTGAAAAATATTGTAAATAAAACAACTAAAGAAGCAGCTAAGTTCGGCCGGGCCGAACTTTTTATACCCTCAACCATTTGGAAGAAACTAAAAAAATTAGTAACGGTTCCGAACTTTATATACGAAATTTGAAACAATCCCGATAAAAAATATCGCAAAAAAATCATGAAAATAACGAATATATATGGGCGCTATACAGGGTGAGATAAAAAAAAACTGCAACAAAGTCAAACGCCATAATTTTTACATTTTTTTAAATTTTATTGAATGAAAGCAAAAAATGTTGGAAATAGCATCAAATCTAAGAATAAGTTTAGATTTGCTCGAATTTGTCACCTTTGGCACGAATTGTGGTCTTCAAACGGCCATTGAAACCGTCACACGCTGAACGAATGTTGCTCTGCAGTATTTCGGCCCATTTCTGGCCAAGTGCTTGCTTGAGGTGATCGACACCTAGGTATTTTTTAGTGCCAACCTTGCTTTCCAAAATACTCCAGACACAATAGTCCAACGGATTGGTATTCGGAGATTTTGTCTGTCATTCTGCGCTGGAAATGAAGCGAGGAACCTCATCTTGTAACCATTCTTGGGTGGCGAGTGCTGAGTCCTGTTGAAATGTCCAAGGTCTGCGGCCAAAATGTTTGTGTGCCCAAGGCTTTTATACACCCTCCTGAATATTTTCGCGATAATATTCGGCATTTATTCTGATGCCACGATCGATTAATATGAGCGGAGAGCGTCCATGGGCTGTTGTGGGGGCTCACACCATCACCATGGCCGGCGCTTGAGTTCTGGTGGTGGCCAACCGAGGGTGCACATTATCAGCAGACCTCTCTGGCAAGTAAACACGATTTATTTTGTTTGTTTACAAACAGCTGGACAACAAATGTTTTCTCATCGAAAAAAAACTAAATTCGGCAGTTCACCACTTTCGGCCAAACGGAGCAACTCTTTAGCTCTTCTGAGTCTAGTTATGGTGCAAGTTCTTGCACTTTTTGGAATTTCAATGGCTTTTCCCCGAGCTCATTTTTCAATATTTGCCGAAAGGAATATTACGCTCACGATCCATTTTTCGGCCACAGTGACGATTAAGTCCCTTCTTTACTTTTCGAACCATTTCTGCTGATGTTGCTGTTTTCTTCCGTACACTTCCTTGGCGTCGCCCTACGCTACCAGTATAACGGTAACAAGCGATGGTACGAAACACAAAAGATTTATTCACATTTAAATGCTGGAGTGCTCTGACGATAGTCACTTGTGGTTTTCCAGCCAAATATAAAGACATTACACTATCACGCTCGAATTCCACCACGAATAACTTTTTTTCTGGAAAATTCTCACCAAAATGCTTTTGTAGGCTTGTAAACAATATAATGAGCTGTCACTGGAATAATTTTAACAGCTGTCGGACGAGTGGCTTAGAAATGACAGCAAGTTGATTGCAGTTTTTTCGTCTCACCCTGTATAGTGGAATTTTTTGGCAAATAATTTTGCAAATATTTTGACTTGCAACAATTTGGTTTAAGGGGAGTTTTGAGACTTAAAGTTTAAACCAAAATATTCCTCAATCTTTTTATCTAATATATCCGACCTTAAAAAATCCATAATTTCGATCTCGAAAAATATCGTTAAAAATTCGAATTTTTTTAAAATCTATAATTGATCCTCAAGCATTTTTCTTATAATCCACGTGTGATCATTAACAAAAAAAATTCCAAAAAGCCTTGTTTGGACGTTTGAAAAAATTCCATGTTGGGACCTTAAAAAAATATTTGAAAAATCCAACTTCTCGGCCTCGAAAAATTTCCTTAAAAATATACATACTATCTACTTTTTTTTTGAAGAAATATTATGTATCAATGTGTTTTAGTCCTTAAAAACATTTTTGTAAAAATCCATTTTTCATTGATACTTGAAAAAAATCCTAAAACTCCACGCTTAGTCCTTAACAAATACCTTTTTGGAATCAACAGTTGAGTTCAAATAGACCTTAACAAGTATTCTAAAAATTTCCACTTTTCTTGGTCCTTAAACGAACATTCTAAAAAAGATCATGATCGGCCTGGCCTAAACGTCCACGTTCGTGAAATAAACAAGTTCCTATGGTCCCTTAAAATATTGTTCATAAAATTTACGTCCTGCATTTAAATAAAATCCATGACATATTGGTCCCTGAAAAAAATATTTTAGTAAAAAAATTCCGTCCTTTTGGTGCCTGAAGAAATGATCTTCGGACACCCACGTCCAATAATTCCTTTAATAATATTAAATATTTAAAAATATCATATTCATATTTGTTTTAATTTTTTTGTTGGTCCTTGAAAAAATATTTTTCGAAAAATACTTAAAATACTCTTCTTCAAAAAATCCACGTCCTGTTGATCCTTGAAAATACCCTTCGTAAAATCCCCTTATAAATCCACTTCTAAAAATATTCAATTTGAATAAAATAAATTCCATCAACATTCTGCTGGTATATCTTGTCCCTCCACGGCAATTCATTCTGAACGTGGCCTGCACATGTACAGTGAATATTTAGTGAACTTGACAAAAAACTTTTTGCAGATTTATGGCATGCAATGGTCACAATGTCCATAAATCCTCCGCCAGCTATATAAATCCGTAAAATATTCCATTCAAATGCATGGAACACAAAAGAGTTGTCAGGCAGCTCGTTTTGTTGTTTTTCTTTTTTTTTTTCGAAAATAGAACTCTGGCACAAAAAAGTGAAACAAATCTTTAATAAATTTGCTCTGGTCATGCAAACTACGTAATAACATAACATGGAGCTGAAGTGCTGCCAGGCATGTCAAAGGACCTCTAAGCCAGACATCCTCCCACACCACAACTTGAAAGCGACTCTGCGGACAATGATGTCTCAATGAAGCCAGCAAGTAAGAGATTTCAAACAGATAAAATAAAAACAGCAACAACAGCGACATGGTGAAAAAGGACAACCAATGATGACCAAAATTCCGTTTTTGTTTTTCCTCGACCAGGTCGAAACAAAGCCATAAGACCCCCCCTTTGCCAAAAAAAAAAAAATAAACAATGAAAATGTTTGCCTAAATTGTTTTTTATTGCCATGGCATTACAAGGCTCATTTGTAGAGACAGTGAAAATCTGAGCCAGCCACATGGCGAGTGTGGATGTGAGTATGTATGTGTGTGTGCTCTAGACCAGTTAGGATCTACAAAAAACGAAATAAGGCCACTGTCCGCTTTGGTGTGCTTGTCTGTATCGCAACCTCCTCCCTTTCTGGTATTTTGTTTATATTATTATGGCGGATGTCTAAATTGATAAATTCATGTTGACGTTGGAACTGACCCCAGAAAGTTCGCGGTTTGCCGCCTTAACTTTTTTTAATGCCATATTTTATTTTGGTTGGGAACATTTTTCGTTTTTCCTTTTTTTGGCAAGCAATTTGTTTCGTTGCTGTATAAACGTTTTTCACGATGATAGCCAGATTTCGTTTGGCTTTTGT
Source organism: Musca domestica (assembly GCF_030504385.1). Classification (NCBI taxonomy): domain Eukaryota; kingdom Metazoa; phylum Arthropoda; class Insecta; order Diptera; family Muscidae; genus Musca; species Musca domestica. The sequence goes on from NW_026712231.1 coordinate 279,095, forward strand.
ATGCTTTTTTTAGCGAATTAAGCCAAATTTGTGCCGCTCTTTTGGCATGGCCCGCAGATGGCGGAGGCGCGATAAGCGGGATTAAATTTATTAAAAAGGAACTTAAGGCTTTGTTTTATCATTTTGACCGCTGTTTGTTTTCGCGTTGCAATCCACATATGCCAAAATCGTGTTTACGTCACCCGAACATATGTCAAGTTTTTTTGATTAAAGGCCAGAAAAGGTACAGATTTTTTTTTTTGGGAGGTCGATCAAAGGTTGGTTAATTATATACACTCAGAGTTTTTTAAATGGAAAGAAAGATACTTTTTTCAAGGACCCAAAATGGCTGAAATTTGGATTTTAATAAAAATATTTTTTAAGGATAAAAGGATGAAGGTGTTATTTTTTTTCAGGGAAAAATGGATTTTTAAAAATATTATTTCAAGGATTAAAAAATTGAGTGCAAAAAGGTGATTTTTTTTTTAGAAAAAGTGGACTTTTTCCTTAAATAGTTCCAAGGGCCGAAAAGCGTAAATTGCACTGGGCAAATAAATTCAATTTGTTCAAAAAATACAGGGACAAATTATATAATCCAGCAGATTATGAAAGCAGAGCTAAAAATTGAAGACAGGTGTATCGTCGTTTTGGAAGTTTACATCCCCCCTCTTCCGCACTTTTGGACAATTTTCGGGTTAAGATTCCTTGGAATCGTTACATTTTATACATGTAGTGTCCTCGGCAATACTACGGATAAATCTTATCAGGAATTCATATAAATTTAAATCATATAATAGGATTAACAAAAAAATTTAGACGCCAAGGACAAAACATTCCTCATCAAATGTCACTATGAGTCATTAAAGAACAAAAATCTCCATTTTCATTGTATAGCAAAAAAATGTTTGCATCAATGTTCCCCAAAAACCTGAAATTATTTCCCAATTTTTTTGATCAATTTTTTCTTGGCCTTTCCTCGAGTAGACGCCTAAAAGTTACTAATAATTTTATTTTAGGTAAAATATGTCAAAAGAAGAAATATTATGTATAAAATTTCACTACAAATCACAGACCACCCCCTATATCTACATAGAATAGTTTTTAAGAAAATTCAGTTCGAAATTTATATACCAAAAATGAAAATTATGTGTTTGCCTTATTTTACTCTCTATTTAACAAGTTTCCAATCTAAGTCAAAATCTCCTTTTATATTTCATTTTTGGAGGAATGTGTAAAAGGAAGAATTATTCTAATTCAAATTTTAAAATTATTTTTTTCCAAGGACGAGGCAATGTGGATTTTTTAAAGAATATTTTTTTAAGGACCAATATGCGTGGATTTTTTAAAAATATTTTTTTCTAAGGAACGTGAATTTTTTAAAAATTCTTTCTCCAAGGACCGCGGAACTTGGATTGTTTTAAAAATATTTTTTTCTAAGGAACGTGAATTTTTTAACAATTCTTCCTCCAAGGATCACGGAACTTTTTTTAAAAATACTTTTTCCAAGGACCAAGAAACCTGGATTTTTTTTAAAAATGTTTTTTCAGGGACCTACGAACGTGGATTTTTTAAAAATATTTTTTAAGCATCAAGAGTCCTGGATTTTTTAAAAATATTTTTTAGGACCAAGGAACGTGTTTTTTATAAATATATTTTTCAAGGACCAAGGCATGTGGATGTTTTAAAAATATAATTTTTAGGGACCAATGATTGTGGATTTTTTTTAAATATTTTTTTTCAAGGACCAAAGAATTTGGATTTTTTAAAATACTTATTCAATGACCAATGAACGTGGATATGTTTAAAATATTTTTTTAAGGACCAAAAAACATGGATTTTTATAAAATATTTTTTTTTGAAAGAGCAATAAACGTAGATTTGTTAAAAATATTTTTTTTTTTCAAGGACCAATAAACATGGATTTTTTAAAAATATTTCTTTAAGGACCAATAAACGTTGATTTTTTCCAACTTTTTAAAAATATATTTCAGAGACCAAATTTCTTGGATTTTAGAGGTATTTTTCAAGGGCCAATTTACCCAAAAACCAGTTTTTTAAGAATATTTTTTTAAGGACCCAGAGAGAGGTTAATGTAGATGGTTTAACATTTTTTTTCAAGTTCATTGACATACAGTTCAAATTTAAGGTATATTTAAGGGTCCAAGAGATACATTTACCACCTGTATTTTTAGAACTATTTGTTTAAAGACCTAACGAGCAAAAAATCTTTATAATAAAACTATTTTTCCAATATCAATAGACCAACAATTTTTAATAAATTTAACAATGTTTTAATCCCAAACAGATGTTCTTTTATAGGTCTTCTTTTAACAGGGATCCTATCGAGGTCCCCTACACATTATACTGAAATGTCCCTTTCTTCTTTCACTAAAACTGCCCTTTTAGATTCAAATCCATTTCACACTCACCCCTTCCTTTGCTCTCGACATGCGAGGAATCCAGCAGCGACGTTGTGGTCAACGACGATGGCGTGGAACTCGATGTTATCACACCATGTTGCGGATGATGCGGTGAACAACCGGCCGGTTGTAGGGTATCCAGACGATAACGTTGACCCGTTGTTGCCGCCGAAACGGTGGAAATACAATTTCCATTTAGAACTAAGCTCGGTGTACTATGGCTAATGCCGGCCGATCCTGAGTTATGAACCGGCAGGCCTATACAATTCGCCGCCGTATTGCTATTCTGTACGGAGGGCAGGGTGTCCAGAGTATCGCTGAGGCGTTGACTTGAATAGATGTCGCTGTGGGAAAGATAAAAAACAATTAATTCAATATTGGAATTTTATTAAGCTTTTAGAGGCTTTTGATGCTCACCTAAACGCACTGGACGCCCCAAAAAATGTACTGCGATCCTGCAGTGCCGCTTTGGCCTTCTCCACACTCTGTTTCAGCTGCTCGAATGTGGATTGATGAAAACGATATGATGTCCAGTCGGGTGAACATTGACCCAAGGTTATACAATCCTCGGTCTTGACCTGGGCCAGTGTCGGCGGTGACACTCGCTTCAGGTCCAGAGCCGTCTGATATGAGCAGGAATTTTCGTACATGTTTACAAATCCACCGCCACCACCAACAACTTCGGTCAGTGGCGCAACCGTTGACCAACTCAATTTAGCAACACCGGGTGCACACAGGGGAACTGATGACCACTTTAGTCTAAAAGGAAATGAAGAAGAAAGGTGTGTTTTTAAAACAAATTTGATAGTTGGGTGGGGCGAGGAATGAAAAAATCAATTTAAAATGTATAATGATAAAACTTTAAATTCATTTTATAAAAATCAAGGATTTTGGGTCAAGAATAATATGCATAAATTATTGAATTCTTGAAAAATCCAAAATCTTTTAGAGACAAGGTTTTTGAAGCGAATATTTTTTTCAAAAGGCATGGATTTTTTAAAAAAATATTTTTTTTTAAGGACCAATAGGCGTAGATTTTTTAAAAAAATATTTTTTTCAAGGACCAATAGGCGTGGATTTTTTAAAAAAGTATTTTTTTTAGGACCAATAGGCGTAGATTTAAAAAAAATATATTTTTTTCAAGGATCAATAGGCGTAGATTTAAAAAAAAAAATTTTTCAAGGACCAATAGTCGTGGATATTTAAAAAAATATATTTTTCAAGGACAATTGGCGTGGATTTTTTAAAAAAATATTTTTTTCAAGGACCAATTAGCGTGGATTTAATAAAGAATATTTTTTCTTAAGCACCAATATGCGTGGATTTTTTAAAGAATATTTTTTCTTAAGCACCAATATGCGTGGATTTTTTAAAGAATATTTTTTCTTGAGCACCAATATGCGTAGATTTTTTAAAGAATATTTTTTTTCATGGAACAATAGACGTGGATTTTTTAAAGAATATTTTTTTAAAGGACCAATAGGCGTGGATTTTTTAAAGAATTTTTTTTTCTTGGGCACCAGTAGGAGTGGATTTTTTAAAGAATTTTTTTTTTTTTTTCAAGAACAAATAGGCGTGGATTTTTTTAAGAATATTTTTTTAAAGGACCAATAGGCGTGGATTTTTTAAAGAATTTTTTTTTCTTGGGCACCAATAGGAGTGGATTTTTTAAAGAATTTTTTTTTTCAAGGACAATTAGGCGTGGATTTTTTTAAGAATATTTTTTAAAGGACCAATAGGCGTGGATTTTTTAAAGAATTTTTTTTCTTGGGCACCAATAGGAGTGGATTTTTTAAAGAATTTTTTTTTTCAAGGACAAATAGGCGTGGATTTTTTTAAGAATATTTTTTTAAAGGACCAATAGGCGTGGATTTTTTAAAGAATTTTTTTTTCTTGGGCACCAATAGGAGTGGATTTTTTAAAGAATTTTTTTTTTCAAGGACAAATAGGCGTGGATTTTTTTAAGAATATTTTTTTCTTGGGCACCAATAGGCGTGGATTTTTTAAAGATTTTTTTTCAAGGACCAATAGGCGTGGATTTTTTAAAGATTTTTTTTTCAAGGACCAATAGGCGTGGATTTTTTAAAGAATTTTTTTTTTCAAGGACCAATAGGCGTGGATTTTTTAAAGAATTTTTTTTTTTTTCAAGGACCAATAGGCGTAGATTTTTTAAAGAATTTTTTTTTCAAGGACCAATAGGCGTGGATTTTTTAAAGAATTTTTTTTTTTTTTCAAGGACCAATAGGCGTGGATTTTTTAAAGAATTTTTTTTTCAAGGACCAATAGGCGTGGATTTTTTAAAGAATTTTTTTTTTCAAGGACCAATAGGCGTGGATTTTTTAAGAATATTTTTTCTGAAGTAGCAATAGGCGTGGATTTTTTAAGAATATTTTTTCTGAAGTAGCAATAGGCGTGGATTTTTTAAAGAATATTTTTTCTGAAGGACCAATAGGCATGGATTTTTTTAAGAATATTTTTTCTGAAGGACCAATAGGCGTGGATTTTTTTAAGAATTTTTTTTCTGAAGGACCAATAGGCGTGGATTTTTTTAAGAATTTTTTTTCTGAAGGACCAATAGGCGTGGATTTTTTTAAGAATTTTTTTTCTGGAGGACCAATAGGCGTGGATTTTTTTAAGAATATTTTTTCTGAAGGACCAATAGGCGTGGATTTTTTTAAGAATATTTTTTCTGAAGGACCAATAGGCGTGGATTTTTTTAAGAATATTTTTCTGAAGGACCAATAGGCGTGGATTTTTTTAAGAATATTTTTTCTGAAGGACCAATAGGCGTGGATTTTTTTAAGAATATTTTTTCTGAAGGACCAATAGGCGTGGATTTTTTTAAGAATATTTTTCTGAAGGACCAATAGGCGTGGATTTTTTTAAGAATATTTTTTCTGAAGGACCAATAGGCGTGGATTTTTTTAAGAATATTTTTTCTGAAGGACCAATAGGCAAGGGGTTTTTAAAAATAATTTTTTTTTAAAAAAAAATTTTTTTTTCAAGGGCAAAAAGGCAGAAAATAGTGGATAGAATTAGGTATTTCAATATTTTCGAGTTTCTTTTCAATATGTTTTGTGTGTAATTTTATTTTAATTTTTTATTTTTTTAGGAACCTGGGTATTTTGAAGATTCCGGGTGTTTGTGTTTTTTCGCTTCAGGTCCTCTTGACTCCCACAATCTGAATGATAGAGACTACCTTAATTATTCTCGTCGTATTCCAGTCCGTTTTTTGCTGATTTATTTTCACTTCAAATATTTTTTTGCACATAACCTCACATATTAGCATAAATCATTCTCATGACGAGAGAAAACGTTTCCCTCGAACTGGTAATTAGAGTTTCATTGGATTTTAATTATACAAAGCCGTACAAATGCTTGGGAATATATCATGGTGGTGGCATTATAAAAATTTGCATATTTATTTTATTATTTATGCTGTTGCAGAGAACAACAACTACTAAATATAGACACACATTTGTTTAAATTTATGAACGCAATTTTGAAAATGGAGAGAACAAAAAGAAAAAACTGGAAAAAGTTATTTATGAACGAATTCAAAAATTATAATAAACCAAACTTTAACAATGGATGGATGGATAGATAATGCGTAAAGGAGGCCTTGTTCGTATCCCACAGTGTATGTGTGTGAGCCTCTGTGTGTGTGTTTGTGTTTAGTTTGAAAATATCCATTATTATCCTGCTGCCCGGCTGCCTGGCAGGCAGGCAATACACCTGCCTGAATTGTATGAATATATGTAACTTTAATTATGCCACCATTCTCCTGTGGAACAATATGATATGGTGGTATTATCCTTTTCTACTGAAAGGTCCTTCCCACCATTTACATTGTAAAGTTTTCTCTCCGACATATTCAATAGCTCGTCTCTGTTTATGTTAAGTCATTATTGTGTGTTGTTAGAAGAGGTAGCCCACATTTGGGTATGGAGTTCGGTTGGATTTCCACTTATCTAACAACGCGTTAGCAAATAGTCAAATGAAATATACGCTGATGAAAAAATCGCTTACTTTTACCCTCCCTCCCCATATCATCCCGCTCCCATCGTCCATTATTCGCATTCAAAATTTTCAGTTATCGTCATTACAAAAAGCCGGTCGTCCTCAACGCATAAACCTCCTTTTGCCAATGTGAACGGCGTTTGTGTCGGAAGTTCAATATTTTGATTTATGTTTCTAAATTTATGCCATGATATTCGTTAAACCAACACACAGACACACACACATTCTCAGGGTAATCATCACACGTTGCTCTTTGGGGTATAAAAATTCACTGCTTGGATGAGTGCGTATCTAAATATTTACTTTAGAATAGATTAGAATGAGCAAAAAAAAATGTATTCAAATATTCAAAAATGGAAGAGAAGATATTCGAATTATTCGAAATTTTCTTAATTTTTTTTTTCAAGGATCAGCAAACGTAGATTTTTTAAAGAATATTTTTTCAAGGATCCAGAATTGAGGATTTTTTAAAGAATATTTTTTCAAGGATCAAAAAACGCGAAATTCTTAAAGAATATTTTTTTTTAAGGATCAGCAAACGTGGATTTTTTTAAAGAATATTTTTTTCAAGGATCAACAAACGGGGATTTTTTAAAGAATACTTTTTTCAAGGATCTACAAACGTGGATTTTTTAAAGAATATTTTTTCAAGGATCAACAAAGTGGATTTTTTAAAGAATATTTTTTCAAGGATCAACAAACGTGGATTTTTTAAAGAATATTTTTTCAAGGATCAACAAACGTGGATTTTTTAAAGAATATTTTTTTCAAGGATCAACAAACGTGGTTTTAAAGAATATTTTTTTCAAGGATCAACAAACGTGGATTTTTTAAAGAATATTTTCTTCAAGGATCAAAAAATGTGGATTTTTTAAAGAATATTTTCTTCAAGGATCAACAAACGTGGATTTCTTAAAGAATATTTTTTTCAAGAATCAACAAACGTGGATTTTTTCAAGAATATTTTTTTCAAGGATCAACAAACGTGGTTTTAAAGAATATTTTTTTCAAGGATCAACAAACGTGGATTTTTTAAAGAATATTTTCTTTAAGGATCAAAAAATGTGGATTTTTTAAAGAATATTTTTTTCAAGGATCAACAAACGTGGATTTTTTAAAGAATATTATTTTCAAGGATCAACAAATGTGGATTTTTTAAAAAATATTTTTTTTCAAGGATCAACAAAACGTGGATTTTTTAAAGAATACTCTTTTTAAGGATCAACAAAACGTGGATTTTTTAAAGAATACTCTTTTCAAGGATCAACAAACGTTGATTTCTCGAAGAATATTTTTTTCAAGGATCAAATAACGTGGATTTTTTTTAATTATTTTTTTTAAGGATCAAATAACGTGGATTTTTTTAAGTAATATTTTTTTCAAGGATCAAATAACGTGGATTTTTTTAAGTAATATTTTTTTCAAGGATCAAATAACGTGGATTTTTTTAAGTAATATTTTTTTCAAGGTTGTTGGGTTTTTTTAAAGAATATTTTTGTCAAGGATCAAGAAATGTGGATTTTTTAAAGAATATTTTTTTCAAGGATCAACAAAACGTGGAGTTTTTAAAGAATATTTTTTTCAAGTACCAACAAACATGGATTTCTTAAAGGATATTTTTTCAAGGACAAACAAACGTGAATTTTTTAAAGAATATTTTTTCAAGGATCAACAAAACGTGGAGTTTTTAAAGAATATTTTTTTCAAGGATCAACAAATGTGGATTTCTTAAAGGATATTTTTTCAAGGGCCAACAAACGTGGATTTTTTAAAGAATATTTTTTTCAAGGATCAACAAACCTAAATTTTTTAACGAATATTTTTTTTTAAGGATCAACAAACCTAAATTTTTTAACGAATATTTTTTTCAAGGATCAACAAACCTAGATTTTTTAACGAATATTTTTTTCAATGATCAACAAACGTGGATTTTTTAAAGAATATTTTTTTTCAATGATCAACAAACGTGGATTTTTTAAAGAATATTTTTTTAAGGATCAACAAACGTGGATTTTTTAAAGAATATTTTTTTCAAGGATCCAAAAACGTGGATTTTTACAAGAATATTTTTTTCAATGATCAACAAACGTGGATTTTTTAAAGAATATTTTTTTAAGGATCAACAAACGTGGATTTTTTAAAGAATATTTTTTTCAAGGATCCAAAAACGTGGATTTTTACAAGAATATTTTTTTCAATGATCAACAAACGTGGATTTTTTAAAGAATATTTTTTCAATGATCAACAAACGTGGATTTTTTAAAGAATATTTTTTTCAATGATCAACAAACGTGGATTTTTTAAAGAATATTTTTTTCAAGGATCAACAGACGCGGATTTTTTAAAGAATATTATTTTAAGGATCAACAGACGCGGATTTTTTTTAAGAATATTATTTCAAGGATCAACAAATGTGGATTTTTTAATGAATATTTTTCAAGGACTAACAGGCGTAGATTTTTTAAAGAATTTTTTTCAAGGATCAACAAACCTAGATTTTTTAAAGAATATATTTTTCAAGGATCAACAAACCTAGATTTTTTAACGAATATTTTTTTTTCAAGGATCAACAAACGTGGATTTTTTAAAGAATATTTTTTTCAATGATCAACAACGTGGATTTTTTAAAGAATATTTTTTTCAAGGATCCAAGAACGTGGATTTTTACAAGAATATTTTTTTCAATGATCAACAAACGTGGATTTTTTAAAGAGTATTTTTTTCAAGCATCAACAAATGTGGATTTTTTAAAGAGTATTTTTTTTAAGGAGCAACAAACGTGGATTTTTTAAAGAGTATTTTTTTCAAGCATCAACAAATGTGGATTTTTTAAAGAGTATTTTTTTTAAGGAGCAACAAACGTGGATTTTTTAAAGAATATTCTTTTCAAAGATCAAAAAACGTTGATTTTTTAAAGAATATTTTTTCAAGTATCAAAAAACCTGGATTTTTTAAAGAATATTTTTTTTTCAAGGAAAACTAGGATTTTTAAAAAAAATGTTTTTTAAGGATCAGTAGACGAGGATTTTTTTAAGAATATTTTTTCAAGGATCAACAAAAGTAGATTTTTTAAAGAATATTTTTTTTAAGGATGAACAAACGTGGATTTTTTAAAAAATATTTTTTCAAGGATCAACAAACGTGGATTTTTTAAAGAATATTTTTTTCAAGGATCAACAAAAGTAGATTTTTTAAAGAATAATTTTTTCAAGGATCAACAAAAGTAGATTTTTTAAAGAATATTTTTTTTAAGGATGAACAAACGTGGATTTTTTAAAGAATATTTTTTTCAAGGATCAAAAAACACGATTTTTTTAAAGAATATTTTTTATGGATCAACAAACGTTGATTTTTTAAGGAATAATTTTTCAGGATCAACAAAAGTGGATTTTTTGAATGATTAACAAACGTGGATTTTTTAAAGAATATATTTTTCAAGGATCAACAAACGTGGATTATTTAAAGAATATTTTTTCAAGGATCAACAAGCATGGATTTTTTTAAACAATATTTTTTCCCAGGAGCAACAAACGTGGATTTTTTAAAGAATATTTTTTACAAAAATCAACAAACGTGGATTTTTTAAAGAATATTTTTTTCAAGGATCAACAAACGTGGATTTTTTAAAGAATATTTTTTTCAAGGATCAACAAACGTGGATTTTTTAAAGAATATTTTTTTCAATGACCAACGGTCGTAGATTTTTTAAAGAATATTTTTTTCAATGACCAACGGTCGTAGATTTTTTAAAGAATATTTTTTTCAAAGATCAACAAACGTGGATATTTAAAAAAAATTTTTTCAATGATCAACAAACGAAAATTTTTTAAGGAATAATTTTTTTCAAGGACAAATAGACAAAGTCTAAAAACGGAGCTTCGGCTCATTGTACCGTATCATAACTCGAACATACCTTCGGTAAGCTGCCAAAACCAAACAAATCCCAATCCATCTTTGAAGGCCTGGACGTCTCCTACCAAACATACCTACCGTGAGCCGCCCAAACCGAACAGCCAAGACCATATCTTCTCACGAGTGTCTCTAACGTAAACTGCCGTCCCGAACATTTCCAGCACGGATCCTCCAATCTGTCACAGAAGACTTGGAAAAAAACATCTCAACCTTCTACATCGTAACTCATTAACCCAGCGATTATTCATTAAAATTGCCGATTACCTTCAAATCTTCAATATCCCGAAAGCAGGCGTGAGTCCGAAAACAAACATTAAATCAATGAAACTTCTTATTCACACTCCCAGGGAGGAATCTACTCTTCTTATTTCATAGGTGTATTTGGCTTATCTTAGTCGACCAGAAAACCACGATACAAAACGTGAATTTTTTAACCTATTTTTTTGAAGGATCCAAGAAACGTAGATTTTTTTAAATATTCTTTTCAGAAAACAACCAACAAACAAACAAACAACAAAGGTTTTTTAAAAATATTTTTTTATGAATCAACCAACAAAGGTGGATTTAAAAAAAATCAGGAATCATTTTTTTTCAAGGACTAGTAGGCGTGTATTTTTTTAAGAATATTTTTTTCGAGGGTGGATTTTTCAAAGAATTTTTTTTTTCAGGACCAACGGTCGTGGATTTTTTAAAAGAATATTTCTTCAAGGACAAATAGGCTTGGATTCTTTAAAGGATATTTTTCAAAGACCATTAGGCGTAGATTTTTTAAGGAATACTTTTATCAAGGACTAACAGGCGTAGATTTTTTAAGGAATATTTTTTTCAAGGACTAACAGGCGTAGATTTTTTAAGGAATATTTTTTTCAAGGACCAATAGGCTTGGATTTTTTAAAGGAAAGTTTTTTCAAGGACCAACAAACGAGGATTTTGTAAAGAATGTTTTTTTCAAGGACCAACAGGCGTAAATTTTTTGAAGAATATTTTTTTCAAGGACCAACAGGCGTAGATTTTTTAAAGAATATTTTTTCAAGGATCAACAAACGTGGATTTTTTAAAGAATATTTTTTTCAAGGATCAACAAACGTGGTTTTAAAGAATATTTTTTTCAAGGATCAACAAACGTGGATTTTTAAAGAATATTTTCTTCAAGGATCAAAAAATGTGGATTTTTTAAAGAATATTTTCTTCAAGGATCAACAAACGTGGATGTTTTTAAGAATATTTTTTCAAGGATCAACAAACGTGGATTTTTTAAATAATACTTTTTTCAAGGATCAACAAACGTGGATTTTTTAAAGAATATTTCTTCAAGGGCAAATAAGCTTGGATTTTTTAAAGAATAAATATTTGGAGCTTGGATTTTTTAAAGAATATTTTTTAAGGACCAACAGGCATGGATTTTTTAAAGAATATTTGATAAGGACCAACAGTCGTGGATTTTTTAATACTTTTATTTTTATTTATTTATTATTTTTTATTTATTTATTTGTTATTTATTATTTATTTATTATTTTTTATTTATTTATTATTATTATATTAAAAAATCTGACCCAGTGTGTTCATCCATAATCTAAATTTCTCATTAACATCACTTTCTTGGCTATCTCTTATCTTCGACATTTTTGCTTTATCCGCCCACTTTGCTGTTTGCGACCTCCCCTTTTGAACGCCCTAAGTAGGATAATGACAAAATTACAAACCATTAAATCAACTCGGAAGCAGTCGTAGCCATAAAAGAGAACAGAGCACAGATGACGAACATACGTCACTTCATTTGTTGGTCTCAAAAAAAAAAAAAAAATACGAGGACGTATGCCGATAATTAGTAGACACGAATACCAAAAACAGCAGCAACAACATGACGAAAATAATAATCCAAAGATTAAATCAGTTATAAATGAAATGGATAAAACAAACAAATCTCAAACAACGACATCGACAACCTAAAAACTGTTACATTTTAATGTTTCGTAGCCTCCCACCCCCAACCATTCCACCACCTCCGCTGCCTCCCATCATTGTCTTCAGTCTTCTGTGTGGTATAATGATGATACTTTGTTAGCTCGTTTTTGATGTTCTTTTTTTCTCATTCACTCCATGGCATAGTCGCTTGTTATTTATATCGAAACAATGCTGTGTTCGCCGTTGTCTACTGGTTCATGGCATCTCGTTATGTAACACGCGCAAAGCCATCCGCCAAGGACATCCGGTACGCGCGCGGCAATACTCCACCATATATACGATATAGAGACGACCAAAAGGGCATGCTACATATAACCACCCATCCAGCAGCTAACCAGAAACATTGTATCACATAAAAGCCGAACAACGCTTGGAATATTATCAACATGCGAGCAAAGCAAAGCGTTGTGATTGGTAGCGGGTGAAACCTCCTGTGTGGTAAGGAGGATTTTTATCTGAACCCATGATGCGTATACTTAACGTGTTAACATGAGGGATTCGTATGGATGTTATGAATACCTTTGGTGCTCCGGTAGGCTTTTACGACACACACGCACATAAACACTTCTTCACACGCACACATACATTTACATTAATAGTCTATTAGAATGAGATACATTTTTATATGAATTCAAAGTGAGGAGGAAGGCATGGGAAGCTGAATACGACACAGTGGTTCAAAAAATAAAAGGTATCAGAAAGTGCGGACCGATGTGATCAATCTTAACACCTACCTGAAAATATTGTGACTGAGGGTATAAAAATCGGAATTCAAGATCCAAATATTGGCTTAAAAGCAGTCTGTAAAAATATACTTTTAAGTTCCTGATAGAGGCTAAAAGAACTATTTTTTTAAATCGAAAGTGACTTAAAAATATTCGTTCAAAATCTATATTTAGAACTTCGATATCTGCCTCGAAATGTTGGTAATTTTAAGGAGTATTTTTAAAGGAAACCCTGACCAATAATTGTAGGTTTTCAGGACAACTTTTTCCAGGATCTTCTAAAAACAAGTATTGGATTTTTAGGATAATTTGTTGAGGACCTTTTGACAAAAATTGTGGAATTTTGTCATTCCAAAAATAGTGAAAAGAAGAATATTTCTTTAAGGACCTCTACGTAAAAATTGAGAAAAGAACATATTTTTAAGTACCTCGACGGTCCTCATTGATTGTTAAAAATATGTTCAAGGACATCTTTACAGAGTATTAGGAAAATTCTTCAAGGACGTTCTGACCAAAAATGCTGGACTATTTAAGGAAAAAATTGGTTATTTTATAAAGAACTCCTTTCCAAAAACTATTCACGATTATTTTAATGATCTTCCGAACATATATCGTGTTTTTTTTTTAATATTTTTAAAATTGTTTTGGTCAGATAGACCTTCAGGAAACTCCTCTCCAAAATCTGGACAATTTAAAGATTTTTTCAAGGATCTCATTGTTTAATAAAATGTTCAAGGATATCTTTACAGAGTATTAAGAAAATTCTTCAAGGACATTCTACCCAAAAATATTGGACTATTTAAGGAAAAGTTTTTCAAGGACTTGCGGATCAAAAAACGGTTATTTTTTAAAGAACTCCATTCCAAAAATGATTCACAATTATTTTAGGGATATTCTGGAGATATATAGTGTTTTTTAATATTTTTAAGATTTTTGGATCAGATAGACCTTCAAAGAACTCCTCTCCAAAAATCGGTAAATTTAAAGATTTTTTCAGGACTTAATTTCTATTTGATTTTGTCCAGATTTTTTTAATTTTAAATTATTATTGTGTGGAAACGCTATTTGCCAAAAATCATCCACATTGATCCCCCTTTTGGGACAACACTTATATAGAAATACCTAATGAATTTAGATGTTGCTATGGTCTTGGCCAAATTTACCAATCGATTTAACTTTAATTTGGTTTCTTATGGCGTAAAACACTTGCTTCTGGTTCCACGATAGTGCCTGAAAAAAAATTAACCTACATTTTATTCTTTGAGGCTCAAAAAATATTCTTTAAACCCCCCATTTAAGACCTCAATCGTAGCTCAAAAAATATTCTTGAAAATCCACGTTCCTGACTTTGATAATTCCTTAAATTCAAAAATATTTGAAAATCCACACTTAAAACCTTGACTCAAAAAATATATAGTTAAAAACCCACTTTAAAGGGAGTGACTCAAAAATTATTCTTCAAAAATCCACAGATTTTGCTTCGACAAAGCTCAAGAGATATAAATATTCATTAAAAATCCTCATACGAGGCTGAAAAATACTCTTTAAAAATACGCATTTAAAATATCGATTGTTGCTCAAAAAATATTCCTAAAAATCCAGATTTGTTGCTCAAAACTGTTCAATGCTCTTCAAAGGCGCTTTTAAGGCTTAGATAGTAGTACAGAAAATATTCTTTCAAAAAAAAAAAAAAAATTCTTAAATCTCCGACCACATTCTTTGATAAATCTTAAGAATGATTTTAAAAATCTACATTTAAGGCTTGATAATCACTCAAAAATATTATTTATAATTCCATTTTCAAGGCATCGTTGTTGGCTGAAAATACATTATTTTTAAATCCATTTTTAAGACCTCGAACGTAGTTCAAAAAATATTCCGTAAAAATCCAAATTTAAATTCTAGTTTGTGGCTCAAAAATATTCTTTTTTATATCCACATTTAAGGCCTTGATAGTGGTTTAAAAGATATTCTTTTGAAATTTCATATTTAAATCCTCGATATTGGCTACATTTAAGGCCTCGACTGTGACTAAAAATATTCTAAAATATTCGATATTTAAGACCTCGACCGCGGCTCAGAAATATTTTTTTTAAAAATCCACGTTTAAGACCTAAATAGTGGTTCAAAAATATTATTTCAAATTCTTTACTTAAGGCCACAACAGTTGATTAAAAAAATATTACTTTAAATCCACATTTAAAACCTCGATAGTGTCTGCAAAAATCCACATTTAACCGACTTAACAAATATTCTTTAAAACTTAAATTTAAGGCATCGGTAGTGCCTCTAAAGACATTCTTTTAAATTTAAAACATTAATGCCTCGATGGTGGCTCAAAAAATATTCTTTAAAAAAATATTAGAAGATTGGAAAGAAGTTGATTAAAAAATTATATAAAGTCCACACCAAAGACTCCTACAGTTTGTCAAAAACTATTCTAAAAAATCCACATTTTTGGCTTCGAAAATACAGGTTTGTAGCTTTAATATTCGTCAAAAAATATTTTTTAAAAATCCATACTTAAGGCTTCTATAGTTGCTTAGAAAATATTCTTTACAAATTTCATGTTTGAGGCTCTGATAAAAAAAAAATAATAAATATTACAAACAAAAAACTCCATATTTTAGGCGTCAACATTCACTCAAAAATATTTTTTTTCTTTAAAGTCCAATTTTTTAAATCTGATAGTATCTCAAAAAATTCGCAAAACTCTCCTTTAAAATCGCGTAAAAAATCCTTTTCTGGGTAAAATAATTTTTGTAGGACCAATTATTATTTTGTATTTTATATCAGTGTATAAACTTCCCCTCATACACCCCCTGTATTTGTGCATCCTTCCCATTTATGTTTGAATTTTGTTTTATTCATTTAACGTAACGCAACTTTTATGTACGATGTTAAGACAGGCGTGTGCAGGCACTTTATTATAATGTCAACTGGGGTAAGTGTGCAACCGTACCGCCTCCACCGTTCCACCCACCCACTGCCGTAGCTTTGTTCAATTGAATTTTATTCATTTAGGCTTTAAGACAACATCTATTTGTGGACAAATAAAATATGTTCTCGTTGGCAATCAAAGTTTATTAGGTTTATTGAATTTAAACGGATAATATTACATTACATCGAAAGGATAATAGTACAATTTTTCACTTAAGCTACCAAATGACACATTGGGAGATAAGATGATAAATATACATGTAGTATGGGCCAGGATTAATATTTCGAGGTGTTACAAAGTATTTGACCCAATCAAATTCGTCATACACGCCATGATTATAATTGTAATTTAAAGTTCAACGGACTTAATATGCCGAAGCGTTTATATCTTTTAAATTCGGACTTGTATTGTCCATTTGGTGCACAATTAATTTGAAATCGGATATAAATACATATGGGAGCTATATCCAAATCTGAACCGATCTCGATAAAATTTGCCAAAGATATTTCTGAGCTGTATTTGATAGATTTCCCTGAATGTCGTTGTTAGGGAGTGCATATTATGGCTGTGGGTAAAAAATATAACAAATCGCATGAACAATATATATGGGAGCTATAGCTATATTTGAACCGATCTTCACCGAATTTGACATACTAGCTTCTAGACTCAATTCGGTCGTAAGTGCGTAAAATTCCATCCCATTTGGGCAAATATTAGACGTTTGGTGCGTAATAAAAGGTAAATCGGACGAAGTTATATATGGGAGATATATCCAAATCCGAACCGATTTCGATAAAATTTAGCAAAGGTATTTCTGAGCTGTATTTGATATATTTCCCCAAATATTGTTGTTACGGAGTGCATATTACGGCTGCGGAGGACAAAATTAACAAATCGGATGAACAATATATATGGGAGCTATAGCTATATCTGAACCGATTCCGATCAAATTTGACATACTCAATTTTAGGCCCAATTTAGTTGTATGTGCAAAATTCCATACTAATCGGGCTGATATTACACGGTTGGTGCACAATGAAAAGCAAATCGGTCGAAGATATATATGGGAGCTATATCTAAATTTTTACCTATTATCTCCAATTTCAATAGAGATCTCCTTCGGCCAAACAAATGATTTGTGGAAAATTTCATCTGTATAGGGCAATAAATGCGAACTGTACTTTGTTTACAAAAATAATATAAAAATGGACAGACAGACGGAGGGACGGACGGACAGACATGCATAAATCGACTCAGAATGTGATTCTATGCAGATCATCAAAAGGAACTATGGGTCTATCTCGTTTCCTTTTGCCTGTAACCAACAAATGCACAAAGACATAATACCCTGACCACCTTGTGGGGTAGGGTATAAAAATGAAGTTAAGTTCGAGCCAAATTTTTATACTATCCACCAGTTTTAAGATCCCGTATATGGCGGCGATACCTACATTACACATTCTAGAGATGGGAGAATTATATTCAGAAGGCAGCGATGCATGGAGGCTATACCAAAAAAAAAACTTATTTGCATTTTTGCGAGAAATTAAAGTGCCTCCAGAAAACCCGAAATGTCAAATTACAAGAGATTTGGTTGGAAATTTTGGCAGAAACCTAAAAAAAAAATGGCGAAAATCTGAATGTGCCTTGTTATAGGGGCTATACACTTGAAATGTCCCTACCACGGATGACCTAAATGTTACTATGATCCTATATTCACCAATGAAGATGGTCGATATGGTTTAACATTTTAATAAGTACCTCCATCATAGATGGTCAAAATCTCGAAAAAGATATGGACGATCAAAATGTGTAACGAAATTAAGCGATTAGAGTGCACAAACAAGTCCAAACATTGAATACGGCAACATTTGCACCAGACTCACGTTAGGTGCAAAAATTGAAAATCTCGGTCTACGTGTTCTGGTTCTTGTTGAGGTTAAAATCTTGAATAATTCTATTTAAAAAACAAGTAAAATAGTATCAGTCGGTTTTGCCGACAGATTTATACCCCCAGCCTTGAGTTATGATTATTCAAACTGTAGTCCCTTTATGGGGAAGGTTTCCGAAGCAGTTGGTCTACTGTTGACCCTTTATGGGTGGGGGATTCCAAAGCAGTTAACCAATATTGACCAAGTCTTATAAAAAATGTTACAACGTGCCAAATTTGGACTATATCGCCTACTTCCAATAATTAAACGGGATATGTACAAATTTTGGAAAGTGTGGCTATTTGTGGGTGAGGTACCAGAAGGGGTTTGCAGATATATATCATTTTCACAACAGATCTTGCCTTAACAAAAATATTTGGATGTTTGAAATTTGAAGAGAGTTGGATGCTTATCTAGAATACTTTGCGCGTTTAGTTTTTCAAAAAAATGTAAACCGTGTGTGGGGAAGGTACCAGAAGAAATGACCCGATCTGTACCATCTTTATTACAGATTTTTTGTTTATGGAAATATTGAAATGTACCAAGTCTGAATGGAATGGATATGGATATGGATGGAATGAATATTCAAAATGTTGACCCTTTGTGGGGGAGGTAACAGAAGGAGTGGACCGATATATTCCGTTTTCACAGTAGATCTTTAGTTAGTAGAAATAATGGGATGTGTGAAATGTGAAGATAACCGGATGCATATTTTAGATTTTATAATCGTTTTGGTTTTTGGTTGGTTTTGGTTATTTACAACTTTGACCCTTTGTGGGGGAGGTTCCACAAGGAATGGTACGATTTCCACCATCTTTATAAAAGATCTTGTGTTGATGAAAATGTTGTGAAATGTTCCATGTCTTAATGCAATCGCATGTTAATTTCGTGTTTTATGACCTTCATGAATATTCAAAATGTTGACCCTATGTGGGGGATTTACCAGAAGGAGTGGACCGATATATCCCTTTATCACACCAGATCTTGGGTTAATAAAAATATTGTGATGCTTGTAATTTGAAGAGAACCGGAAGCTTATTTCGGATTTTATGATCGTTTTGCTTATTTAAAACTTTGACCCTTTGTGGGAGAGGTACCAGAAGGAATGATCCGATCTCTACCATCTTTATAACAGATGTTGTGTTTATGGAAATATTAAAAGGCACCAAGTCTGAATCGAACCGGATGTTAATTTCGCTTTTTATGAATTTAATGGGTATTCAAATTTTCGTCATTTTGTGGGGGAGGTATAAGAAGGAGTGGACCGATATATTTCATCTTAACACCAGGTCTTGAGCTTATACAAATATCGGGATGTGTGACTTTTTTATATAATCGGATTCTTGCATCACATTCTACAAAAGTGATAGTTATTCAAAATTTGTACCCTTTGTGGGGAAACTACTGGATGGAGTGTACCGATATTATCCATTTTCGCACCTGCTGTAGCACTGATGCAAATATTAGGATTTGTAAAGTTGGAGCAAAATTGGATTATTGCTTGTCTTTCTGAGCAGAAAATATTATTTTGAAAATTTCCACCTTGTGTGGGGTCCCTCCCCACAAAAGGTGGAAGGAGAGGACCGATGAATTCCATGTTGGCGCCAGACCTTTGATTAATAATGTTATTGGGATGTGTGCAATTTGAAGGCAATCGGACTCTTACATCACATTTTATAAGAGTTGTAATTATTCAAAATGTTGACCCTTTGTGGGGGAGGTACTTGATGGAGTAGACCGATATTTTCCATTTGACTGATTTGCAAAGTTGGAGCAAAATCGGATTATCCCTTCTCTTCTTGTGGACCGATATTGCCCATCTCCGAACTCAATCTAAGTTTGATAAAAATATTACGATGTACCAAGTTTGGACCTAATCGGAGTTGTAAAGTGAGAGATACTCCCTTCGAGAGTTATCGTGCGCACCAGCCAGACGGACGGACATCGCTAGATCGACTCCAAATTTTCTGAAACGGTTTTGGTCCAAAGAGACCTAAGGTCAAAAACTGCTATTTCGACTAGGCACGTTTTGACCGTATCAAATTGTATATACCCTCTGTAGCCATATGGCTGAGGGTATAAGTAATAATTAAAAAATCCACTTTTGCTGATCCTTGAAAAAATTATTCTTTAAAAAATCCACGTTTGTTGATCCTTGAAAAAAATATTCTTTTAAAAATCTACGCTTGTTGATCCTTAAAAAAAATATTCTTTAAAAAACTCCACTTTTGTTGATCCTTGAAAAAAAAATATTCTTTAAAAAAATCCACTTTTGTTGATCCTTGAAAAAAATATTCTTAAAAAAATTCCACGATTGTTGATCCTTGAAAAAATTATTCTTTAAAAATTCCACGTTTATTGATCCTTGAAAAAAATATTCTTTAAAAAATCCACGTTTGTTGATCCTTGAAAAAATTATTCTTTAAAAAATCCACTTTTGTTGGTCCTTGAAAAAATATTCTTTTAAAAATCCACGTTTGTTGATCCTTGAAAAAAAATATGTTTTAAAAAATCCACGTTTTGTTGATCCTTGAAAAAAATATTGCTGAGGATATAATAAATTTCAACACCATTCAGGCAACAAGGGTGGATTTTTGAAGAATATTCATAGCTTTTTTTAGGAATGTTGTAGGCCGTTGTGAAACAGACTGACATTTTTAACCTCTTTGATTTTGTTTCGATTTTTTAAGCATAAATTCGATTATTATTAGTAAAAATTAAATGTAGCCCACTTTTGGAAAATATTTACATTTATAACCACTGCTTACCTTATTTTTGTTGTTGTTGTTTTAATCCGTGTTAACAGCAATTAATTTGTTGTTGTGATTTTAATTTTCTTGTAATTCCTCCAAAAGATTGCCTTGGCGTCGGCAGACACCAATTTCTATTAAATCAATTTTCAGTTATTTAAGGTTTCGTTGCTGTTGTTCTGGTTTTTATTTACCTTCGCTTTGTCTCAATTCTCACACACACTTTCACTTGGAAGCGGATATGCCGATAATTTGTCAACACAATCGACCACAAAACCGGCACAGACACTCACACACAAACACAAACACCGCCGCACAAAACAATAACGGAAGGAGTCCAAAGGACAGGAAACTCAAAGGTTTGTTTTGCCCTTTAAAGTATGCAACTATTTTTGTACGATTCGGGGTCCTGTAGACGCGTCGTCAACACACGGACACAAAGAAACACACACACACACAGCGTAAGATTTGCGAATAGTTTCACGGGAAACTCCTGGAGAACAGGTGGATGGCGAATTTGGGCAAAAGAAGTTTGGTTGACGTTGGCAGACGTTAGTTTGTGTTGGTTTTTTTTTTTTTTCGGGGGTAAACTCTCCAATGAAAACGAAACCGTAACAAAATTTCAATAATTTCCGTTTGACTAGTGTTGTCCGTTTGTTCGTTTCAGTGGCAAAACGGGAAATAGTCGTCCTCGTCGACGACGTCTATTGTCGTCGAGCTTTTAATAATAATAATAATGATTATGATGTTGCGCCTGAAGGTATGCTTCAATTTCTGTGTATATCTCCTCTGCCAATAGAAAAACACTGTTCACAGTTCACTCACTAAATTTCAAATACGGATTCCCGAACTTCAGCTTCGTAGAAGTACTTTTTGTGTTTCTTTTTTTTTGGTACAAAAAAAATTATGCCGAATGGCCACACACTGTGAGCTGTCCTGGGCCAAGAAAAGGAAACACTGACAAGAAGCAACAAGCTCTTCGGTGGCCAACTTTTTCGTATTGCGGTAACTAATGTGTGGTGCAAACGTAGTCCCAACTCTTGACTGTCTGATGGGATATGACCACTTGGTGCCAGACAATATCAAGTTCCGATACTATATGCCACAAATGCTCGCACACATACACACACTCACAGAGTTTTGTGTGAAGGATATGTGGACTTTTTATAGTTATTTTTTGTTGTTGTTGTTTTTTTTTTTTTTTTTTTTTGATTTTTTGATGTTTTAGTGAAGGTGCGCTCTTCACGTTGTTTTTGCATCCAGTCGCTTAAAGGTTTAAATTTTGATTAAACATGTCCTGGTGCTCAAATGTCCTGCTGCTCTACTACCACTTGCTTTTTTGTTGTTGTTGCTGTCGTTGAGAGCTCCAAACAAAGCCTTCAACAATACCATGACAAACTGTGTGTGGGTGGGTGAATGGCTTGTCTTCTTGGAAATATTCTCGCCAGGAAGGTTGTTGGCTGTTGTTGTTGCTGTTTTTCTTGTTGAGCCAGACGTTGCCACTGGATGTACCTAGGTTGTGAGGGCCCAGAATTGTGGTGGATGATGAAATTTGTTGCTATTGCTGTTTCGAGCACCAGAACTGTGTCTCAGGCTAACCTTAACCACAAAGTATTGGACAACAACAACAAAATGGCTGTTTATCATATTCCCAGCTATATTGGGACCATGGCGCTGCTTCACACCACTGGCATATGAGCGTGGCTGGCGTTGGATCATCCATCCATTTCGCTTTTAAGATGGCGTCGTTACGTTGCGGTTCGATAATAATTTACTCCTCCCACCGAGAACAACAAGTAGCGTGGCGTGTAGACATTTAATACGCCTGGCCAGCCAACATAACATCACACAAGATCTGTATCTCAGACGCATACGTTGCCAAATACGATTCCATGGCACAGGCATGCATACAAACAAACACCACCAATGCTAAGGCAAAAATACTTGCAGGGATTCCCGGTGTATGTATGAGTATGTGTGTGTGTGTGTGTTTGTGTCTCCATAACTGTTGTTGCTATTAATCCTTCGCAAGGATGCCTCAGTATTGTCACACTCTTCTTACATTTTTGGTATGACAAGCGTCTGCGCAAAAACAAACCCTCCGCCTGCACACAGCACATCATCGGCTCATCGGTAGGCGGAGTTACGCACATCCTGTGTGTGTGTGTGTCGTCTATCTCTGCAACGATGCTCCACCATTTCAATTTATATCTTAAATTTCAAAATACAATATTTCTTATCAACGATTTTCACACTTTAAAGTCGGCCAGCAACGAACATCATCAGGACAAGCCAAAAAGTGACCAACATTTTGAAAGGACTCTCTGTGTGTATAACTCATGGCCAGTGTGTCCAATCTGAAAACAGAAAAAAAAGAGAAACATGAAATCAGAACAAAACTAAATAAGTAAACTAAAGGGTGAAGAAAGAAAAAAAAACTTTTCAATATTCTTAAAGTTTTATTGTTCGGCGATATGGGCAAAAACTTTTGCTGATATATTGGCCAACCTAATAGCCTTAGGTAGTTGTTGTTGTTGATAAAAGATGAGTGTTAAGATTTCCATTTTTTTTCGAAGTAAGCCAATAAATTGTTAATGGAACAACAAGTTTCAAAGGTTGCTATATATATTTCAGACCTAGGAACAGGAGAGGCAATAGATAGGGAGCACTCTTTTAAGGAACACTCTTTAAAGCCATTCTATAGGTTCTATAGAGATTGGATATTGCCTTTATATAAGGTAGGAACGTCTTTAAACTAATTCTATAGATTGAAGGTCTTCTAAAAACAGTTTAAAAAGTATAGGAGCGGACTGGTAAATTCCATCTTAACACCAGATCTTGGGTTGATAATAATATTGGGTTGGGTGAAATTTGAAGACAATCGAATTTGTCCATTTTCGCACCTGACCTAGCATTGATCAAATATTACGATTTGCAAAGATGGAGCAAAATCGGATTATCCTTTCTCCCTCTGTGCAAAAAATATATTTTTTTCGACCTTTTGCGGCTAAGGTATCAGAAAGAGTGGACCGATATTGCTCATCTCCGAACTCGATCTAATTTTGACAAAAATATTACAATGTACCAAGTGTGGACAAAATCGGATACTCCCTTCGAGAGTTATCGTGCGTTTGAAGAGAACAGAATCGTGTAATTTAAAGAGAACCGGATGCTTATTTCGGATTTTATAATCGTTTTGGTTATTCAAAACATTGACCCTTTGTGGGGGATGTACTAGAAGGAATGGTTCGATCTTTACCATTTTATAACAGATCTTGTGCAGACAGAAATATTGAAATGTGCCAAGTCTAAACGAAATTGGATGTTCATTTCGCATTTTATGAGCTTCATGAATATTTGAAATGTTGACCCATTTGTGGGGGAGGTACCAGAAGGGGTGGACCGATCCCATCTTCACGTTACATCAAATAATGAGATGTGTAAAACTTGAAGAGAATCGGATGCTTCTTTTGCGTTTAATGAGCTTCATGGATATTCAAAATGTTGACCCTTTGTGGGGGAGGTATTAGAAGGAGATCTTGTGTTTGTAGAAATGTTGAGATATGCTGAATTTGAAAGTACTCGGATGATCATTTTGTGTTTCATGAGCTTCATTACTATTTAAAATTTTGACTCTTTGTGAGGGAGGTACCAGAAGGAATGGTCCGATCTCTACCTTCTTTATAACAGATCTTGTGTTGATAGAAATATTGAGATGTGCCAAGTCTGAATGGAATCGGATGTTAATTTCGCGTTTTATGAGCTTCATGGTTATTCAAAATGTTGACCCTTTGTGAGAGAGGTACCAGAGGGAGTGGATTGAAAAATCCCATCTTCACAGCAGATCTTGTATTAGTAGAAATAATGGGATGTGTAAAATATGATGAGAAACGGATGCTTATTTTTGGATTTATTAAGAGTTATAATTATTCAAAATTTTGTCCCTTTGTGGGGGAAGTATTTGATGGAGTGGGGCAGTATTGTCCCTCTTCACACTATACCCAGCACTGATAAAAGTATTTTGACTTGCAAAGTTTGCCCAAAATTGTATGATCCTTTCTTGTTCTATAAGGTAAAATATTCTCTGTGAAAACGTTGACCCATTGTGGTACCTCAGAAGGAGTGGACCTACATTGCCCATATCTGAAACTAATATAAAATTGGTTACACTACGATGTACGAAGTTTGGACCACATGCCAGACAGATAGACGGACGGACAGCGCTCGTTCGCTCCCAATGTCTAAACCCGTTATTTCGATTATGCACGTTTTTGGGCATACCAAATGATGTATATCCCTTATAGGCATACGACTGAATTGTATAAAAATCCACGTATGCAGCTTTAAATGTCTTTGAAATGATATTCTTAGAAACCCACATTATATAAATGCTAGTCCTTGAAACGTTTTTTTTTTTTCGAAAAATCGACGACTTTGCACCTGAAATTTCTTGAAAATATATTTTTTAAATAGTTCTCGATAGAAAAATATTACTAAAAATTAACGAATATAGATTTTGAATATTTGAAAAATCCATGGTTATAGCTCATGGTTATAGCTCCTAGACAAACTATTCCTAAACAATCCATGTCCTGAAAGTCATTAAAAATATTCTTAAAACTTTCTGAATGTTGTCGAAAAAATATTAAAAAACATGATTATAGATGCGGTAGGCATTGTAGCATATTCTTCAAATGCACGATTGTGATTTTGGAAGCCCTTCGAAAAATATTCTCAAAAAAAATTCATATTATGGTTGAGATAATACTTAAAAAATACTTCTTATAAAATTCACGATATAGCTTTTAAAGATCTTAAGAAAATCGGTTCTAGCTCTGTGGGTCCTTGAAAAAATGTTTTCAAAGATTCACAGTGTTAGCCTTGATAGACCGCAACTAGAGCACTCGGTAAGTTCTCAAAAAGTCCACGGTTATTGCTCTGAGGGTCTGACAAATATAATCAAAAGAATACAAGATTATAGCTCAGAAGATCCTTAACAGTCTACGAAATCTACGATTTCAGCTCTAAAGGCTCTTTGAAACCAGGAAGAAAATACAAAAGTCAGGCGGTGCCGGCTTTACTGTAACTAACACCACTATGAAGATCATCGAGAAGAACCATCCTTTTGCATATTACAATCAAATACACAAAGACATTATATCCTTTAACACAGTGTGGTGACGGGTATAAATATCTTTAACCCTGCTCTATAGAGGAAATTTTATATAGAGCCTTGGATTGCTTCAAGAATCCATGGGCTAGCTAAAGGGTTTATGTCGATCCACTTTTTAAACTTTGCTTTCAAATATGTTTTTAGCTTTAGTCACATTCTCCTTAGAAAATCGCCATTTTTTGTTATTTTGAATTTTTGTTGTTGCAAAAAAGATGTCTTGTCTGTATTCCGTGCTCGGGATACTGTAGTTATTTTGTTGTTATCCCCAAACAAAAATCAGTGAAACTTATGATGATTAGTGACTCTTTTCACTGTATTACCCCCTGATAAACATTACAATTTTTTCTCCACTAATAAAAAAAATTGTTTTTATAAAAACAACAATTATGGTATTAAGCCTAACTATTTCGAAACAACAAAATAACTACGGTATCCCGACCAAAAATTTGTATTATGTAAACCCTCTACTGCCCAAAAATTATTAATATTGTTCCACGTTTTGGTACACCTCTTTTATCAAGATACCCCCTGATTTTTGTAGTTACAAGGGTTTGGCAATATTTCCCAATCGTTTTATTTTGAACTTGGTTTCTCAGGGCGTACTAACACCTCTCCGGTGTAAATTGCAATGAAGCCTTTTGTTTTCATTTATTTCAAGGATGTAAAAAAATTCAACATTTTTTTTTTCTTTTTGTTGTGGCCAGGAAGCCATTGATAAAAGATTTTCGGTTCACATATTCGATAATCAGTGATCCCTGTCTTCTAACAAATCCTATCTGATATCTGGACGTAAAGTCCTTGGGAAGAATGTAATCCGCCTCCTTTTCTTCAAAATCTGATTAAAACATGGACATTAGAGCTTAAGTCCTTATTGCCTGACGAGCTTAAGTTCTTATTGCCTGACGAATTCGGGAAAACAATATGTCAATATTTTGAGACACTTCGCTTGATTACACAACCATGAGAGTTTCTCTATAAATTGAACTTAAAGACAATTGTATTGGAGATTTCAATCGCTTCTATCTTCTGTTTATTTTAGCATATACTTCCATTTGGAGTGGAAAAAAGAATGAGCCAAGGACTTCTTGAAGCAGCCTCAACTCAATAGCTAATCGGTAATCTGAGAATTTTATAGGTGGTATATCAATCGTCTGTGAAGCAACATGAGCTAACATTTTGGTAGAAAAATAATTTTTGTGTGTTGCCAGACACATCCGTTTGACCTTCAGGTGCTATCCAATACTTATTCAATACGTCGATCTTAAGTAGTCCCTAGGGTTGAGTTTAAGGGATTCTCTTTGAACAAGTCGAAGGTTGTTTTTGCGAGGTTAAAGTAATTTCTTTGGGCAATATGAGGTCGCCTGGACCAACAGAAGGAAGTATCTATAAACGAACTTAAAGGAGTCTCTATAGACAAACTGAAGGGAGTCTCTTAAGACGAACTAAAGGTAGTCCCTGTGGACGAGATTAAGAAATTATCTTTAAACGGTCTTTATACGAATGAAAGGGTAAACCAGCCAAAAAAGATACGACCTAAAGGGAGTCTCTACAGATGATCTAAAGGTATTCCTAAAGATGACCTACAGGAAGTCTCTATAGACGAGCTGAAGTCAGTCTCTATAGACGACCTGAAGCCAGTCTCTATAGACGAGCTGAAGTCAGTCTCTAAAGTCGAGCTGAAGTCAGTCTCTATAGACGAGCTGAAGTCAGTCTCTATAGACGAGCTGAAGCCAGTCTCTATTGACGAGCAGAAGGCAGTATCTATAGACGACCTGAAGGCAGTCTCTATAGACGAGCTGAAGTCAGTCTCTATAGACGAGCTGAAGTCAGTCTCTATAGACGAACTGAAGTCAGTCTCTATAGTGGAGCTGAAGCCAGTCTCTATAGAGGAGCTGAAGGCAGTCTCTATAGAGGAGCTGAAGGCAGTCTCTATAGAGGAGCTGAAGGCAGTCTCTATAGAGGAGCTGAAGGCAGTCTCTATAGAGGAGCTGAAGGCAGTCTCTATAAACGGGCAGTCTCAATAGACGATACCCCAGGTGATTATTTAAGTAAATAATTTCACTTCAGCAGATAATCAGTTACCCATCGTGTCATCATTCAGATACATTTGCATTTCATTTCTACTCATCTGCAGATTTCAAGTGTTAAAGACGTTTCTAGAGGGAACTAAACATTTGCTCTAACAAAACCAATTATTTTTACCTAGTCTCTCATCCAAAAACAATTTCCTTCTCAAAAAGTCAACGCCTAGAATATAGGTGACTAGTCAATTGAATACAAATTGTCACATTGTGAATTGTTTAAATAATTTGTAATCCAACCTGTCTACTATGGCTTTGAGTAATTTTTATAATAATTGGGTTATCCATGTTCATTAACGCATATGATAATGGAAATTGTGGGGGGAGAAGTTTGGGAAAAATAAATATAACAATGGTTATCTTTGAGAATTTCATTGACAAATACTAATAATTGTGTAAACAAATATTGAAGCCAACTAACAACAACTACGGGAAGGGGGACAACAACTACATTTACCTTCATTTAAATTGATTTGATAACTTGATTGTAATTGAAAATTGAAATTGGTTTTTACTTGGTTTCATTATCTCTTCGTATGGATGACTGATTGACTTGATTTCACTAAAATCCATTGTTCCAAATTGAATTTCAAAATGTCTCCTTGGATTCTTGCCCTTGTCCTGAAAAACAGTTTTAACACTTAGTTTTTGTTTTATTAAACAGCATACAAAAATACATGATTGTTGTTTTTTTTAATCTATTTTCAATTAATAAAATACACACAGAAAACGTTTTAACATTTCTTCTTCTTTTTAAAAAGTAATTGCATAGTACCCTAATGAAAAAAAAAAATATTATGAAAAAAATGTGCGTAGCAATACCATATTTAAGGGCCATAATCAAATTGTTCCATTCACGGAGGAAGAAAACAATTCAAAAATTGTATATTAGCCTGTAAATATCATTGGAATTGGAATCTTGCAGTTCCGAAGTAAAACATGAAGTTATTGTTGTTGCAATATATCGAATGTTGATGGCAATGATGACAACGTTTTATGTTCACAGTGGCATAGAAGTCTTTTGAGTTGAATGAATGAAGTATTTAATCAGTTGCACAGCGATTTTTGTTTTTTTTTTCTCTTTTAATTTAAATGCGACTTCTGGATGAACCGTCCTTGACGTTGAATAATTTGCGAACAAAGAAGACCTAAGGGAAGTGGGGGAAAATTGCATTAATTTGGAAATTATAGAAGATATTGCATTACGACTTACCTGGACGGAACATGTAATCACGATAACCAAAATGTGACATAAGGAGAAGGTCTGTACGTAGCTGTAGTTATCTTGGATTAAGGCATAATCACGGGCTTCACGATTCCTGCTGTGATATTGATAGGCCAACATGTCGTTGATGTTTCTTTCCACGGTGCCAATTGTGGTCTGAAAAGAAGTGGAAATTGCGGAATTAAAAATATTATTAAAAAGTCAAATAGGTCGTTATAGACAAGCTAAAGACGAGGGGCCTGTCAATTTTTTGGGCGAATTGATCCTACGGGAGTCATTTAAGGCGAACTGAAGGCCAGGGAGTCACTAAAAAGAACTGAAGTCAAGAGGGTCTTTAAAGAGGTGCTGGAATCCAGAGATTATTTTAAAGGAAGTGACAATTCATTATAGCCTTGGTCGAGTCCCTATAGACGAGCTGAGGGGAGTCTCTATAGACGAGCTGAAGGGAGTCTCTATAGACGAGCTGAGGGGAGTCTCTATAGACGAGCTGAGGGGAGTCTCTATAGACGAGCAAAAGGCAGCCTCTATAGACGAGCTGAGGGGAGTCTCTATAGACGAACTGAGGGGAGTCTCTATAGACGAACTGAGGGGAGTCTCTATAGACGACCTAAAGGGAGTCTCTATAGACGACCTAAAGGGAATCTATATAGACGACCTGAAGCCAGTCTCTATCGACGAGCTGAAGACAGCCTCTATATACAGCCTAGAGGGAGTCCCTACAGACAAACTAGATGGAGTCCCTAGAAAGTCTCTATAGACGAGCAGAAGGCAGTCTTTATAGACGACCTGAAGGCGGTCTCTATAGACGGCCTGAAGGCGGTCTCTATAGAAGGCGTGAAGGCGGTCTCTATAGACGACCTTAAGGGAGTTTCTATAAACGACGTTAAGACAGTCTCTATAGAGGACCTAAAGGGAGTCTCTATAGACAACCTTAAGGAAGTCTTAAAGGATGAGCTAAGGAAATTTCGTTCAGACTGGGTGATTTTGGTCTCATAGCAATAGAAGACCTAAAGATAATTTCTTTAGACGATCAAATGAGAGTCTCTATGAAAAGGAAAGAAAGGGAGAGAGGGTCTCAAGACGGTCCTTCCAAAAACTCACTGTGAAATTTTCCATATTTAGCTGCAGTGCTTCAATTTCCTTGGCATACTTGTCCCAGGCATCATATTTCACCACCGTAATATAGATGTTCACCAACTTGCCGGCAAAGCGGGAGAACTGATTATCAATGCACACCGAATAATAGCCACCAGGTGAAACTTGATCAGTGTAATCCGCCGTTGCTTGCCATTGATAGGGTTTTACAATGGTACCAGCTGGATTGCGGACGGCAAAGCCGGCCATACCGTCACCACCACGTACAACCTAAAACACACCATATTATTACATGAAATTACCAAACAAAAATTCCCAAATATTTCCAACTTACACTAAAGGAAACATAAAAGGTGGCTCCAGGTTGAACATATTGATGGTAGCAGTCTTCTTTTCCGGCATCTATGTGGACCTGTTGCGCGACAAGAACAACGACGTGTTATTACTACATTGCGACATTCACTTTCTATTTGCTTTGACTTTTTTTGGCGGATATTTACCTTATAGTCCATTGCCACAGCTGGAAGATTTTCATACCATGGCTTAGGCACTTCTTGGGAAACAATTTGTGTGGATGCAACATTTAGGAGAATCACAAAAATGCTTAAAAAGGCTCCTATTTGCCACGTCGCCGAGGAATGCATTTTGTTTGGATTTGTGGAGATAAATAATAGCAAACAACAACAACATACGCACGGATTTCCACTAATCGATAGGGATAATAATCGAATAATCGATTTCATCAACTGTTGTCCAGTTGCAATAGTGTTGTCACTTTACCAAAATGGAAAAAAACGCCAAAATATAAATGTTCGTATCATAATTGCGTGTCGACCAAAAATGACTCAAAAAATATAAAAAATGTTTTATTTTAAACTCTTTTGTAAAATTAAGAGGGGTCATGTTTACTACCACGTCATAAAATGCGTCCCAAAATTTCACCTTGACAGTTAGAGGATAAAATAATGACAAAAATAAATCATGAAATCTTTATTTGAAATGATAGTAG
Source organism: Musca domestica (assembly GCF_030504385.1). NCBI lineage: Eukaryota > Metazoa > Arthropoda > Insecta > Diptera > Muscidae > Musca > Musca domestica. The sequence continues at coordinate 310,321 of NW_026712231.1, forward strand.
GTCCAAATAATTTAAAGCTTAATTATTATTTAATGCAAATATTGACCGTGATTTCAACAGACGGTCGGACCTCACAACATCGACATATTTGGTGATCAAGTGCCTAAAATTTTAACTTCAAGGTGTTTCAAATGCAATGGCAAACTTAGTATGCCCCTCATACTATGGTGGAGGATATATATAGATTTCCAGAAGTTTAGCCTTTTACCTCAACTCGTTTGAAGTATAGCGTGATTACAACAGACAAATAGAACGACATCTTTAAATCAACTTTCATTTGATCAAAAATATATAAACTTTGTAGGGTTTCTGGTAATTATTTGGAGTGGTCATAGTCGGAATGACAAAGTTCCCTATACCCTCCATGGTATGGTGCAAAATATTTGATGAGTAATCTTTATTTTATAAATGTTTTCATTTCAAATTTCTCACTTTTTTAATATTTTAAAATTATATGGAACAAAAATTAAGATCTTTCATTATAATTTTGTATTTTCTATTCATACCAATTTTTATGAAAATCGACAAGAAACAAGGAATCCCGTGTTAATGGGTACTTGGCGTTTTTATCACCATTTAGGCTTTTTTCCCTTTTCTTGTGTATTGACATACTGCAGTGTTCTTTCACGTACGTTACAGATTATAATTGTTACTTTATACTATTCGCCGCAAGATGACGTTGCATAACATTTTCATCCGTTGAACTTGTTCACATTGACTACTTTCAGTTTGATTTAAATCAAAGATTTGTTTATGTGTGGAAGAAACATTTTTTTAATAGGTGTGTCTGGTTACTTTCCCTGCAGGAATTGTCCAGCAACATCTTTCTGAGAGAGTAAGGTAGTTTTATTCTCTTTTGCAAGGAAATTGCGAAAAGTAAACAGACGGTATTCCTGCACAAGCTTGCAACTAATCAGCTGATTTGTCAAAACAAACCAATTTGTCCCCCTTTAAAAGAATTAAACGAAAGGAACCACCACCAATTTCACAAGTTTTATAAATAAAAAGGAAATTGGCAATAAAATAAAAGTATGAGCAATAAAAGGAAGATAGATTTGATGTGTTCCGCGGAATCCTTTAAACCAGTTGCTAATGGCATTTGTCTAAAAATGTTGGAAATAGTCTTTTATTTTCTTATAACATATTAATATTTATGTTTTTCACATTTTGTAAAGTTGTTCTCCAAAAACAATTAGTCTTGTTAATTCCAAAACAATATTTTCAAATTAAAAGCACAAAAAGAAATAAGTAAACAATAGAAAACATCTGATTGAATGTCGATGAATGAGAAGAAGAAGAGTTGCAAGAGATTGCAGGAAGAAATTTTTCCAGCAAGAATTTGCAAACTCTCACTGAAAGAACTGTCAAAATTTCTCTCTCCAACCGCTCTCTTTTGCAGAACTTTTGGGTTAACAGACGACTTCCAGTAACAATTTGTAACAATTGTTACAAACTTTAAGGTAACCAGACATACCTAATACTGGATGTTTTAATTTTTATTACCTCATTTATGAAAATAATATAGAAACAGGGATACCAAAAGTCTGTCTCCTTTCCCCTTCATCAATGCCACCTGTTGAACATACCAAACGACAACAAACAAATCAGTTGACAATTAGCAAAAATGTTTAACATTACGAGGAATAAATTAATTAAAATTTTCGTAGCATTTATACTTTTGAAATTATTTCGAAATTATTTTATTACTTTGTTAAAAGATCATTAAAAGTTACACGCTGTTTCCTTTTCAATTAAAAACGCAACGGAAATGCATCATCTTATTCTTTCTCTCTCGCTCTCAATCTACTCTCCTAGAAATCAATCATTTGACAATTGGCAGTTAGTTTATTTCTCGGGTTTAATGCGTGCGGTCGTGATTCAACAGAGTAAAAGAAAACGGGGTATTTTTGCAATTATTTGTTAAAATATTAACAAGAAAAACAAGTGTAAGTGTTAAATAAACATATGTGTAACAAAATATAATCAAATAATCAGTAAAATTATTGATAAATATCGTATTATTTGCAAATTTACAAAAGCTTTTATTGTGGCGTCCCTAAATTCCGTTGGCAGCAAATTTGGTTGAGTATAAAAATGCAAAGGCAATGCATTCTCTCTATGCAGAGGATATCAAAAGAGTGTTTGATCAAAGTTTGTTGTTTTGTTAGTGTATTTGATGTGCAAATAATAAAAAAGCGGGAAGCGGGTCGTTTAAAGCGAGAAATATAATTTGTTATTGTTATTCTTGTTATAGTTATTATTACATGTTATTCTTTTTATGCTCTATGCAGAGGATAACTAATGAGAAAAGTTTTTTTGATTAATGTTTGGTGTTTTGTTAGTGTGTTTGATGTGAAATGAATAAGAAAAGCGGTAAGAAGGCCGATTAAAGCATAAAATATAATATGTTATTGTTATTATTGTTATATTTATTGTATTTTAGTCATATGTAAAATTTAATTAAAAAAAAATAAAAAAATAAAATATGAAAGCAAATGCCAAATAATGACTAAAGTGATTGTACAGTGAAGCAAGTGTTGGAGATACTACGGAACACCATGGGCACATTATTTCGGATTAGTTCCAATCAAGGTAAGAACATATGTCTATGAACATGTAATTTTAGATTTATTAAATATATAAATATATTCTTCTATATCTATAAAACTCAGTTTGTGTATGTGTGTTATTGTATATGCATTTCGGAATAAATAAAAACAGTTGCAGGAGAAATGCATATTGTCGAGGTTAATGTGCAACAAATTGTACAATTTTGTAAAAAAAACTGTATTGTCTTACTATCTTAGATTTAATTTTCTGGAATAATCCCAACATTTCATTCAATCAAAAAAAAAAAAAAAAAGATCTAAAATAAACAAAACTTGTTGTGTATGTGAAAGTCTATTTGACACTATAACAGCCTGTTCCACGATCTCGAAAGAAAATTTGTGCGAACGAAGGCAACTCACTCACTTTCGCATAAGAATGCGTTCCACTAACTTTCGTTCTTTCTTTCGCATAGCCTTACGTGATTCAGTGTTGCAAAATATTTTTTGGCAAAATTAATCGCGAAATAAGGCAAAAAAAGCGCCAAATGTCTAATTTAAACGCGAAAAAGCAGCAGTGGCTCTGTCTCAACTGACAGTTCAGTTGTAAACAAACAAATTGTAAATAAACAAACAAAATAAAATTTCTAGTGATTGTGTTTAGATTATTTGTGTTCTTAAAAAAGAAAAAAAATGAATATTTCTGTAGCCCTATTTTTTATGGATGATGAGGAGGAGGTTCAAATTGTGCCACGGAGGCATTTAAGAGATGCTTCGAATTTATTTGAAGTACCTAACAACCAGTAAGTATGATTGTATTTTTACATTTTTGAAATAATAAAAAAATGATTTTTTCTAGGTTTGTGTCTTCCAGTGGTCTTCATGGGATTGCCTGCTGCTTCCAAAAATTGGCACTCCTCTGGCGAACTTAGGATTCTCCCCCATATACTCAACTAGTGCCCGCAGCTGTGTAGTTTTTTCGTGCTGGAATTGAGAAAATAAAAAAATATATATTTGTTGTTCACAGATTAAATTGCATTTATTATTTTTACTTACATTTTTCTTTCCATTTTCAATCAAGGAATGTTTATGTTAAAACAATTTTCCTTAATTTTTATCATTCGACAGCAAACACACAAGTGACTGATTTTGACATTTGTGTTCGCATGCGTACGAAAGAAAAAAGATAGTGGAACGCAAAATTACACTGAAACGCTTACGTTTTCGTTCGCTTTGATTTTCGTGCAAATTTTCGTTCTGATGGATTTTAGTGGAACGGAAATCAGCTGTTTGTCGTGTAAAAGTTGTGCGAACGTGTTCTTTCGACATCGTGGAACAGGCTGTAAGACTCCGGTACAGAGTTGCATTTTTCCTATATTCTTGAAGTTGAGCAACCTTTTTAACTGAGCCATGAATAGTTTCTTCTGTGTTGTGAGAAATTTTCTTGCAAATTTCATCTAAACAAATTAGAAAATATCAGTCGGTTTTGCCGACAGATGTATACCCTCAGCCAAGACTTGGTTATTTAAATATATTTTGACTTCTGTTATGATTATTCAAATTGTCGACCCTCTATGGAGAAGGTTACGAAGGAATGGGTAAATATTGACAATTTCGTGTGGGACCTGAATACATATGATATAAATATTGCGACGTGCCTGGTTTGGACTATATTGGCTACTTTCTTCACTTTATATGAAATATATGATAAATTTTAGAAAATGTTGAAATGTGCTTTATGTACCAGATATAATCGACCGAAGTATTCCATTTCCATGCTTTATTTTATACATATAAAAATTTTGGTATGGGCAAAACTAGAAGAAAATTAAACATTTATATCCAATTTATGGAAATCATAAATTGCATCTTGAGATAAATGACTTCTGGTTGAGAGAAATATTTAGATATAGCAAGTTATAAAGAATAGCTGACTTGTTTCGCACGTTATGACAGAGGAAAGTATTGAAAATAGTGACCATTTTTGGGTAAGGTACCAGAAGGGGTTCACAGATATATATTATCCTCACAAGAGATCTTGAGCGTTTTGTTTTTCAAAATCTTGAACCCTATGTGGGCCAGGTAGAAAAAGAAATGGATTTGACCCATATATTCCACCCTAACACCTGATTTTGAGTTTATAATAATATTGTGAAGTTTGAAATGTGAAGACAATCGGACTCTTACATCACATTTTATAAGAGTTGTAATTATTCAAAATGTTAACCCTTTGTGGGAGAGGTACTTGATGAAGTGGACCGATATTGTCCATTTTCGCACCTGACGTAGAACTGACCTAAATATTAGGATTTGTAAAGTTGGAGCAGAATCGTTTCTCTTTCTGCGCAGAAAATATATATTTTTAAAATTTCGACCTTTTGTGGGGGAGGAGGTACCAAAAGGAGTAAACTGATATATTCCATCTTAACACGAGACCTTGGGTTAATAAAAATATTGGTATGTGTGAAATTTAAAGATAATCGGGCTCTTACATCACACTTTATAAGAATTGTACTTACTTGATGGAGTGGACCGATATTGTCCATTTTCGCACTGACCTAGAACTGACCCAAATATGAGGCCGTAAATATGTGCCGTAAATTATTTTCTTTGAAAATGTTTACATTTTGTGGGGGAGGTACCAGAAGGAGTGGGCCTATTTTGCCCATCTCCGAACTCGATCTAAGTTTGACAATACCAGAAGGAATGGACCGATATTGCCCATCTCCGAACTTGATCTAAGTTTGACAATAATATGACGATGTACCAGCCAGACATATAGACGGACGGACGGATATCGCTAGATCGACTCCAAATGTTCTGAAACGGATTTGGTCCAAAGAGACCTAGGGTCTAAAACCGTTATTTCGATGATGCACGTTTTAGCCGTATCAAATGATATTACCCTCTCTAGACATGTGGCTGAGGGTATATTAAAAATAATGGATCAAGTGTCATTCCATTTTTTGTTTTCATCATTTTGAGCTATGTTTCGCAAGTTTTTAGAAATGGATCATATTGGTCCATTTTTGTTATTGCCCATATATAAATGTAAACCCCAAATTCGTGCAATTGTTACGACATATTTTCGCAATATTTTTGTATTTTTAATGCTTACTATGTAGAAATATTCCTTTCACAAAATCAAACCATGTGCTGGTATAGCCCTTATACAAACGTACCCGTTGATTTTGTTATTTCGAGGGTATTTGTCACATTTTCCATTCGATTTGGCTTTATTTTGGTGCCTTGGTTTCCCCGGGCGTAAAACACTGTTTGTAATACATTTCAGGGAAGTGCCGGTATATATGTACCTCCTGAATTACGTTATTTCGGGTGTCTTGACCTATTTCCGGTTCGATTTGGCTGAAATTTTGATTTCCTTGGGGGATAAAATTATTTAATTGAAAACATGTCTTGATCTTCTTGTAGACACTATGATTTCTATATTCCTTCTACAGCTAGTTCTTCGATTGATAAAAGACACATAATATGGTCTTCCATAAATAAAATGCATGCATAGCGATCAGACTAGAATTCCTACTCCCGATCTTCTCTACAATATGTAAAATAAATAAAACTTCAACACCATCATTCATTTCCGAACATGTGCTTTTCTTTATTTTTACCTTTCTCATTCATATTTACTTTTCTTGCTTTGTTGGTTGTTATTATTATTATTTTTCATTCTTTTTTTATAATTATTTATTTATATATTATAATGTATTGTTGTAGTTGTTATTATTATTTGTTAAATTATTTTCATTATTTTATTTTGTTTTGTCTGTATAATTTAAATGCATTGCTATGTTTGTTTGTTGTATTTGTTTTTATTGGTATGGTGGTTAATGATGTGTATATGTGTGTGGGTGTGTGTGTCTGATGCTCATGAATATGTTAATGTATACGTGATTGAGGATGTATATGTATGGTTGTATGTATTTCCGCTGGCTTCATTTCCTTTGTTCTATCGTTCTATCGCTTTGTTGTCTTCTTTGTTTTTTTGGTGTTTAGGTGTCTCTATATAATCGGTGATTTCTTTTCGTATATTTTGTTTTGTTAGATTTCTTTGCTTTTGTTTCTTCTTTGTTTTCACTAAATATTTTTGCTAATTCGTACGTTTCTTTTACACAATCGTTTCTTCTTCTCGTCCTTTTCTCGTCTTGCTCATCGTGATCTCTGATCATATTACATGCAGTTACTTATGTTGATTATACATATGTATGGATGATTGTTATGTGAATAAATAGATCATAGGTTTATATACCAGGATTCTATATTTATAAATATATATATGCATATGTATGTATGGGTGTTTTGGTTTGTATGTATTGCATATGTGGGTGATGATTTAGCAGTGATTTGATGGGTAAGGGGGTGGCGCATTTGGTGAGCATGATTATATGTATGTAAGTATGCATATGTAGTTGTCAATTTCTTTTAGTTAATACTACAGTTTTTTGTGTGTGTGTCTGAATGTGTGAATTATTTGTTAGAAATTTTGTATTCAATATCTCTTTTTTTCTTAATTTTCATTTATTTCAAATCGAACCTATTTTTGTTTTTGCTTGGAATGAGAATAAATTTAATTTTTCTTTGGATATTTCAAAAAGCCAAAAGCGTAAATAAATTTTTAAATGAGGAACAAGAAATTATAAAATTTGTTAATTTTTTTCTTGGTTTTCTTTTTTTTTTTTTTTGGAAAAATTTGTTTTGATACTCTATTTATTTAGTTTAAAGTTTATGAATAGAATTTCCGTTAAATAACCGAATGGAAACTTGTTTTGCCTTTTGTTTTATCGAAAAAAATATCTAAATCATTGAAATTGTAATAGTAATAGAATTTGTTGTAATTTAAAAAAATGACTTACATACATACGTATTTGTTGGCTATTTTTTTAGTTTTGTTTTTTATGTTTGTTTTGTTTCCTATAACATTATTTTATTTTTTGTTTCATATCGGCATTTTTTTGGTATTATTATTTATTTGTTTATTTTGTATTTATTAATATTACTTTTTAATATAAATTTTAATATGTATATAAATATGATTTTGTGGTATTTATGTGTGTGTGTCTTATTTTGGTGTATATATAAATTTGTATAATCGGGTAGGTGTGAAGAAATGCAATATCTGTGGAACATTGAAAAATCTAAATTTTTAAATATTTTGTTTGGTATTTTCAAAATTTACGTTTGAAACATAAACAAGTATATACCATGAGCGGAAATATATTTGCGGAGGATAAATTGCACCTAATGATAGCCTAAAATATAAAGTAGGAGATTGAGGCAGAGACCTTCAAAATACCAAAAATTCTGAAGAAACTATTCGAAATAATCGACCTATATTGAACAAATACCTAATGAAAATCCGGGAAGTCGCTAAAAGTCAGGAGGTATCGGTATAAGGGGCTAGTGCAATTACTAGACTTATATGGAAATGTAGAATTGCAACTGAATTATTGTTGAAACTTCAAAATTACCTGGGGCTAAAGCAACCTTTCGAGAAGAAATTGAGCCTAATGAAAGCAAATTTACTACCATCCCATACGTATGAGTGATATTCCAAAACCTTGTCTTACATAAAACCAAACAAGTAAAAAAGTATCGGTCGGTTTTGCCGACAGATGTATATCCTCAGCCAATGTTCGATTATTTTAAAATATTTTGACTTCTGCTATGAATTTTCAGTTCGTAGCTGTCCTAAGTAAATATGACATAAATACAAATGACATGATAAATAAAAATGACAAATGACAGATTTATGACAGATGAGGTACCAGAAGGGGTTCGCAGATATATAGCATCTTCACAACAGATCTTGTGTTAGCAAAAATTTTTGTATGTGTGAAATTTGAAGAGAATTGGATGCTTATTTCGCTTTCGTTGAGCGTTTTGTTATTCAATAATCTTAAACCATATGTGGGGGAGGTACCAGAAGTAATGGCCCTATCTCTAACATCTTTATAACAGATCTTGGGTTGATGGGAATATTGGAATGTACCAAACCTGATAGGAATCGGATGTTAATTTGCCGTTTTATGAGCTTCATGGAAACTCAACATTTTGGCCCTTTGTGGGGGAGGTATTAGAAGAAGTGGGTTGATATTGCCCATTTTCGCACCAGACCATGGGTTAATAAAAATATTGTGATGTGTGTAATTTGAAGATAACCGATTACTAATTTCGGGTTTTAAGATCGTTTTTGTCATTCAAAAATTGGAACCTTTGTGGGGTAGGTACCAGTAAAAAGATCCGATCCCTACCATCTTTATAACAGATATTGTATTGATGGAAATATTCAGATGTACCAAGTCTGAATGGAATGGAATTTCCTGTTTTAGAAGCTTCATGAATATTCAAAATATTGATCCTTTTTGGGGGAGGTACCAGAGGGAGTGGACCGACATATTCCATCTCCACACCAGACCTTGGCTTAATAAAAGTATTGTGATGTGATAATCGGATTTGACAGTCGGACACTTACATCACATTTTATAAGAGTCATAATTATTCATAATTATACAAAATGTTGACCCTTTGTGGGGAAGGTGCTAGATGGAGTGGACTGCCCATTTTCGCACCTGACCTAGCACTGATGCAAATATTAGGATTAGCAAAGTTGGAGCAAAATCGGAGTATCTTTTCTCTTTCATACAATACTCCACTTTGTAGAAATGAGTTGTATGTCCTTTGTATATGTTCTCTGAAGAATACGTTTAGAAAATTTCCGAAAGTTAGGGCCTTAATAGAATTTAAATTTGACAATTAGTCACAATCACAATTGAAACCCTTCTGCAAGTCTTCTAGAGACAGAACACCTTCTGCACTTTTTCCAGAAATAGAGGTCACTAAATAAAAATGCCTTCTAGAGTTATAATTTTCTAATATTTTCCTTACATAGGAGAAAATTCAAATGTTTAATAATAACAGGAAAAATCCTGTAGATTATGAAAGGAAAGAAAAAAAAAAAGAAACATGTATGCCAAAAACAATAAAAACAAATATTTCTTTGTAAGGATCTTGTACACCTATGCCTTCGTGAAGGTCTGTGGTATATTTTCTACTATCTTTTTCTGAAAATTGTGTATTTCGGTTTTTTTTTGAGGGTAGAAAAAAATTCGGAAAAATCCTTAAATGCAAGGACTTCTATGAATCTTAATTCGAACATTTTTTGAAGATTGGAAAATTTGGAACAACTCTAGTTTAGTAAAAACTTTTAGATTTTGTCGAATTTTTTTCCCAGAGGTAGTTTTTTCACCCTGATTTCCGGGACACCATATTTTTGGCCCGAAAGTCCAGGTTCAAGACCCGAATTTATTAACCCGATATAGACAAAATAGGTATCGATTGAAAACTTATGAAAATACCTATCCAACAATTGTGACATAATTAAAATTATCCATTTTTTGCACCCGGATTTTTTATAAAAACCCCAAAAAGTCGAAAAAGGGCCCGTCCCAAAAAAAAAAAAAAAAAAAAAAATAAAATAAAATAAAAATCCAGAGGTAGGTATTTTCACAACGATTTCTGGAACCCCAGACTTTTGAACCGAAAGTCCGGGTTCAAGACCCGGGCTGGACCCGGATCTACATATCCGATATAGACAAAATAGGTATCGTTTGAAAAATTATGGAAATACCTATCCAACAATGGTCACATAATAATAAGTTAAATGAACGATTTTTTTGGACCCGGATTTTTTATAAAAACCCCAAAAAGTCGAAAAAGGAAAAAACTAGAGTTAAGCCGTCTTCTTTCATAATCTACTGTATTTTTCCCTTAATTATTTTTTGTGTCGCACAGTATTTTTGAACTCTACAAAGGCAAAAACATCGCCATGTGAATTTCACAATGTCTGTCTGGTATGGATTTCTGTGTGTGTGTGTGTGTGTCAGTGGGTATGTGTGAGAAAAAGTGTCTAGTGTTGTTTTCCTTTTCCTTTTGTTTTATCGACTAACATATACACATGCAATATATGTATGTATGTACATTAGAATGGTTGGTGTCTAGACTACAATCATCGTATAAAATTGTCATTATTTGGTATTTATTTTTTAATTATTTATTATTATTATTAATATTATAATATTTAATAATTTTTTTTTATATTAAATGTATTTTTTTTAATTTTATTTGTTGTTTTTGGTTTTGTAGGCAAAAATATATATGTTATGTTGTATGTATACATTATAAAATGAGTATATTTGGTTTGGTAGGACAACTACGGAATTGTATCAGTAACCGGCATAACTATTCTGCTTCAGCTTCATCTTCTTCATCTGGTTTTTGTTTCCTTTTGCTAGCATTTATTTCTCTTTATGAGATTTCTCTTGTTTTTGTTGCTAAATCAGTCACTTCCGTGTTGTGTTCAATTTTTTTTTTGTTGGTTTTACTTTCAAATTTTCTTTAAAAATATATTTTTGTTGTTGGTTTTAAATTTTGTTTTGTTTTTATTTTGCTTGAGTAGAAAATGAGCTAAATTATTTTTCTTTTTGTTGTTGTTTCTGTTCAGATAAGTTTTTGTTTTTTTAGATTTATATGTAATTATTTATTTTGTATTTGTTGTTATTAGATATTTGCATGGTTAGGTTAGAGGGGGGAAGTTTGAGAATTTTTCGAGCGGGGGCTCCAGAGTTTTGGGGAAAGCCTGGGAAATGTCTATGTGGTTACTTTTGGCCTTTTTTTTGCTCCATCATAATGAAAGCTCATCCCCTAGCTTTTGGGAATATCTGGAATGGCAGTCAATGCAGTGTCGTGTCAAGAACTCTGAATAGGAGAAAAGCAGGGTCTTTGGGTAGTGTCAGATTTTTTTAACCATTTTTGCAGGTTTTCCTTTTTAAAAGCTCAGCATATTTATGTATGTTATCATATGTTTCATAGTTTTACCTTTTGGGCGTTTGGGATATTTGTTTTTTCGGGGACTTTTTCTTTGGTTACTTTTAGCAGGGGTTTAGTTTTTAGAACAGGAATCGTTTAACGAGAATTTTCTTTCCATAGAAATTTTGGTATTTTCTTCTTTTGCTTCACAAATATTTAATTTGTTTTTTTTTATTAATATTATTGTTGTTATTGCAATTGTTGTTATATTTGTTGTTGTTGTTCTTGTTGTTGTTGTTTTAAGATTAATTTCCATAATAATTAATAGAATTAGAATTATAATAATAAATTGTTGCAAAGAAATGCTTAAAATTATGACTAGACTTAGTTTAGGGAAATACTCAGTAGATCATCAGTCGCATTCCGGTCCATCGGAGAAATGACCGCGCACATCGAGCGCCGTTGCCAGCTGGAATATAATATGCGACAATGTGGGATGCTCTAGCAGTTCATTGGATGGCAATGGTGGTTCACAGCGTGGTCTCATATGGCGTCCCCGGAAACCACGATGCAGTCTCAATACAACATCACAGAACACAAAGCGTAGTATGAGGGTACGTAAGAAGTCATCACCAAAGAATTGAACATACGATGAATCTGTAAGGCAATTGGAGAGAGGAAGAGAGAGTTATATAAAAATTAAATAATTGATTAAGGTCTAACAAAAACTCAAAATTATGTATACGACCTTCTAGATATAGAAGACCTTCTTAAGCTATTCTATATTTTAAAATCACAATTTTTTATAGATTCTAGATCATATTGAATTCTCGAAGTATGCAAGCGTACTAAATCATGTACAACAACTATAAAAGTTGTTAAGTTCCTTTAATACCCCCCATCATTTGGGAGGAATTTGCAAAATGTAACAAAGTCCGTTAAAAATGGTACTAGATTTTTTCCGAACATCAGCTGCTTCACTTATGTGGAGCTATAAGAAAACGTAGACCTCTAAAGCAAATTACCAGCCACCGATGGGGGTGTCTATAACATACTCCAAATACCAAGTTTGAGATAGTTCCGTTATATGGCAGCGATACGAAGACGGGGACGGGGGTATCGATTGCGAACTCCAAATTTTAAATAATTCGGGTGGAAAGTGGAGCCAAAATCATCAAAATATCGAACATAGAGAGGGGTTATACGATAACTTGGACCTGTACAAGCTATTACCCGTCATTGAAGGTGGTATCCATTACGACCTTCAAATACCAAGATTGATACGATTCCAGTGGAAAATGATGTACCCTCCATGCTATGTGTGGTGGAGGATGTAAAAAGGTTGTGGAGGAATTTTGATGAATTTAACGATATTATAAACCGAAATTTTCCAAATTTGATATTTTAAGTTCCTCATAGGTACCATGGTACAATGAAGAGAAGGTAGGTCAACTTTGAAAAAATTGCAAGTATAGAGGTCTACCTGTTTGGCTTGTAATGTCAGAATTAGTATCAAAACAATAAAAAAATCAAACAACTTGTTGCATTTATTTTGAATAAATAGTTGAAAAACGCGATAACTGAATGAAAGGTCAAAGGTCAAAGGTCTTTTCAAAATCATGTACTATATATCTCTAAAGGATTATTTCGCTACAAAAACTCTAGATTTTGTCGATGCATACGTTGAAATAAACATTTTGAAAACACCCGAATTTGAATATTTTCTGAACAATTTTTTTGTTATTGAAAAGAAAACACATACATAAACAAATAAAGATGACATATTAAGCCAAGAAAATAAAAAAATTGAAATCATATGGTAGTTCAAACAGAACATGCCCCAAGTCTTCGTGTAGCCCCTAAATATTGGCACCTCTCTATATTCTGTATTTTGATAATTTTAGCTACATTTTTCTCCGGAATCGTTTCAATTTTTGTATTTGCACTTCGTAATGGGTATAACAGCCTGTGACGGAAAATTACCTATGCAGGTCCACATCTTCGTATAAATCCCAAAATAACGGTAACTCTCCAAACATTCGGTATTTTTAAGATTTAACAGAGTTTTAACGGATTCTATTTATACCCTACACCACTAGGTGGTCAGGGTATTATGTCTTTGTGCATTTGTTTGTAACAGGCAGAAGGAAACGAGATAGACCCATAGTTCCTTTTGATGATCGGCATAGAATCACATTCTGAGTCGATTTAAGCATGTCCGTCCGTCCGTCTGTCCATGTATTTTTGTAAACAAAGTACAGGTCGCATTTGTTGCCCGATCCAGATGAAATTTTGCATAGATCTTTTGTTTGGCCCAAGGACGAACCCTATTGAAATTGGAGATAATCGGTCAAAATTTAGATATAGCTCCCATATATATCTTCGTCCGATTTGCCTTTTATTGTGCACCAAACGTGTAATATCAGCCCGAATTGTATGGAATTTTGCATATACACCCAAATTAGGCCTGAAAATATGTATGCCAAATTTGATCGAAATCGGTTCAGATATAGCTATAGCTCCTATATATATTGTTCATCCGATTTGTTATTTTTGTCCACCGCCGCCGTAATATACACTATGCAACAACAATATTTGGGGAAATATATCAAATACAGCTCAGAAATACATGTGCTAAATTTTATAGAGATCGGTTCAGATTTGGATATAGCTCCCATATATAACTTCGTCCGATTTACCTTTTATGTGCACCAAACGTCTAATATTTGTCCAAATGGGATGGAATTTGGCACTTACGACCGAATTGAGTCTAGAAGCTAGTATGTAAAATTTGGTGAAGATCGGTTCAGATATAGCTATAGCTTCCATATATATTATTTATCCGATTTGTTATATTTGTTACCCACAGCCGTAATATACACCCCGTAACAATGATATTCAGGGAAATACAGCTCAGAAATATATTTGCCAAATTTTATCGAGATCGGTTCAGATTTGGATATAGCTCCTATATATATATCTTTATCCGATTTCAAATTAATTGTCACGAAATAGGCAATACAATTCCGAATTTAAAAGATACAAATGCTTCGGCATATTTAGTCCTTTGAACTTTAAATTATAATTATAATCATAGCGTGTATGATTGAATTCTCCCATAAAAACTTTTAATTGTTATGTGGAGCTCTACTTAATTAGTGGTGTAGGGGATCATAAAGTCCGCCCGCCCGACTTTAAGACTTTCTTTACTGTTTTTTTTTTGAAATTTTCCAAATTTGCACTACCTACGATTTCTACCATATTGATAACAGATCTTGTGTAGATGGAAATATTGAGATGTACCAAGTCTCAGTGAAATCGGATGTTAATTTCGCGTTTTAAGAGCTTCATGGACATTCAACATTTTAACCCTTTGTGGGGGAGGTACCAGAAGGAGTGGACCGATATATTCCATTTCACAGCAGATCTTGTGTTAGAAGAAATAATGGGGTGTGTGAAATATGAAGAGAACCGGATGTTTATTTCGAATTTTATGATCGTTTTGGTTATTCAAAACTTTGATCCTTTGTGGGGGAGGTAACAGAAACAATGATCCGATTTCTACCATCTTTATAATAGATCTTGTGTTTATTGAGATGTTTCAAGTCTGAATAGAATTGGAAGTTAATTTCTCGTTTTAAGAGCTTTATGGTTATTCAAAATTTTGACCCTTTGTGGGGGAGGTACCAGAAGAAATGGTTCGATCTCTACCATCTTAAAAAAACCTTGTGCTAGTAAAAATATTGAGATATGCCAAGTCAAAATGGAATCGGATGTTAATTTTTCGTTCTATGACCTTAGTGAAAATGCTGACGTTTTTGTGGGGAACCGATATATTCCATCTTCACACCAGACCTTGGTTTGATAAAAATTATTGTGATGTGTGTAATTTGAAGACAATCGGACTCTTACATCAGATTTGACCCTTTGTGCGGGAGGTACTTGATGGAGTGGACCGATATTGCACCTGACGTAGCATTGATGGAAATATTAGGATTTTCAAAGTTGGAGCAAAATCGGATCATCCTTTCTATATCTGTGCAGTAAATTATTTTTATGAAAATTACGACCTTTTATGGGGAGGTACCAGAAGGAGTTTAATAATAATTTTACGATGTACCAAGTTTGGACCAACTCGAGTACTCCCTTCGAGAGTTATCGTGCGCTCCAGCCAGACAGACCGACAGACGGACGGACATCGCTAGATCGATTCCAAATGTCCTGAAACGGACTTGGTCCAAAGAGACATAGGGTCTAAAATTGTTATTTCGATGGCACGTTTTGGCCGTATCAAATGTTATATACCCTCTCTCAGCCATATGCTGAGGGCATAAATGGGCAATTTTGGGAAAGTTATGAAAAGCTATGGAAATTTTTGAAAAATTTGATAACGACGAATATAGAATGGAAACATCCAAAACGTTAATAAATATGAGTCTTAAAAATAACACGGATATGTACGAACAGAAAAGTTGTCCTTGCCACCTTAAGAAACATTAGTTACGACGAAGATTTAAAAGTTCCATTGACGCAATTAATAAACATGACCCCTGATGAAGAAGCTGTTCAAAATAATAATCAAATAAGGCAATTTTGGGAAAAATATGATATCATGAAATTAGTGGAAATATATAAAATTTGTACAAAAACGGATGACCTGAATGCACAGCAGAAGCCGGTAGATATGTAGATTTAAATGAAATAAACAGAGAAATTTAAAAAGAAGCTCAAAATTTAGGATATTTATTATAAGATATTGCAGATGTTTTAAGCCACTATCAAAATATTAAAGAAGAAATGTCGAATTTTGTCAAGAGACTTCACAAAAACCATTTAAGAAATTAAAAGAGCCCCCCTGATCACTTTAAGGAAGCTATAGATAATAAGTGTTTTAAATATTACAGGGATAGTCGGGAAGTCGAGGAGGTTTATCATGATTTTTGTCTTGACAGCATCAACTATGATGCACCATTGCATAGGGATTCTCTTAGAGGATGGTAGCCCTCCATAAAGGTCTATTTCAAATCGAAGATCAGCTATACAGGATTTAAACCCCTCTGGGTTAGGGGTTGAGGATTATTTTACTTCTCTGCTGTTTAGTGAAGAAATTGGAAAAATTATGGCGATCACTTGAGGAAACTTTTAATAACTGTCTCTGCCATAAAGAAAGCACCGAAGATGTTGATCCTATATATATGGAGAATGGGCTTTCGACTAGAGAACATATGTATTGCGCATAGGCGATAAAAATATTGTTGTCTAAATTTCAGAGCGATTTATATGTGTTCCTGAGCTCAACACATAGCAGTTCATTGCCCACGGTTGAGAATACAACTCCACATCGAGCCGAAGCTCTATCCTCGATTTGGGTATAAACAATAGCCTCCGCGTTGTACCCTAAACAGGGACCTCTCCATAGTCAGTCTAGATCAAAAGATCTAGGGGCTCATAGAAATTGCTACCAGGTTTGAACACGGGACTGGTTACCCTATATGAAAAAGAATTGTTGCAGACACGAATTAAGACATTCTTCAAAAAAGTAACATCGGAAACACTTAAATTGAGAGCGGAACAGACGTCTTCACAGTCGATGGTATCCAAATGGTGTTTCCAAAAATATAGTCATCTAAATCTGAACATTAATGAACATTTCAATATCTTGAACTCAGATTGAATTCAAAACACCAACCAAAAATCGATTTTCGTCACCATTTTTCAGTCCCTATGTCGACGTACATCGAGTCATTCCTGTATCCTCTACAAAGGAATTTATCCACCTCCCAATCTTACCTATATATCCTTGGTCAATTTCATCTATGCGACAGCGTGTTACTAAACGGGAAGCTTCTGTTATGAAATGATCCACATACGACTGGCAGCGTTCCCAATGATGGATGGGCACATCGCCAACATTACAGATGTAACACAAAGCGGTGAGAGGGGAGTGCAGGAACAATGTAAACAAGGAGCCATGGTGTTGGACTTCAGCTAAAATAGAATAACAAAAATTAGAAATTAATATTTCTAAAAAAATTACAATCTCCTACCCTGAAAAGCTGGTGGTACATCCTGAGG
Source organism: Musca domestica (assembly GCF_030504385.1). Classification (NCBI taxonomy): domain Eukaryota; kingdom Metazoa; phylum Arthropoda; class Insecta; order Diptera; family Muscidae; genus Musca; species Musca domestica. The sequence continues at coordinate 327,765 of NW_026712231.1, forward strand.
TGACATGAGCACAACCAATGGTTGGCCAAAATAACGGGGTATATGCTGAAACACAAACGAATTATCCGAATCGATAATAATGAACATGGGCCGTCGGGTGAAGGGATATAAATCGCCTGGATACAGACAATGGGTTTCCTTGTAGGATTTCCCTCGACACGCCAGACCGCCGCCATCAACACCATCGCGTTTGACACTTGTGGCCAGGCCACCTAATTCATAGCCATCTGAAGAAAGGGATATATTTTATATTACAAAGAAGAAAGAAAAGTATTTGGGACCTACAATCTTCGGGATGTTTGGTGGTGGAAAAACAGCCATCTGCCGACATGTATAAGAGTAAGGCGCCTCCCGGAGGCAATTCTTTAAAACCGCTAGCTAAGAACACCAGAAGTTGGCTAATCGAAGGCTTATACAATAAATACTTATGAGGATTGTCACGATAATGGCGGCTATTTTCCAAATAGCCCTTGGAACCTGGAACACCGTATGGTGGTATACGACTGGCCGCTGGACTGGCATCGTGTCCATGCATGCCATGTGAAACACTCATAGGATGTGTGGTTTCTGTTGGTTCCCGTTCTAGTGTCTGTAACATTCTGTCGAATTAAAAAGAAGAAGAAGAAGATTGTGTCCATAATTCATCTGATTTTGAAAGTGAGTAGATGGCTTACCTAAACATATCCATTGTTAGCTCCGAAAATTTGGCCTGTTCGCATGCCGAGCCCACAATCAAGATCTCCTGCAGGCTCAGCGTCATGTGCGGTGATCTTTCGCATGGCGGTGTTGTTAGCGGCGACAACCTAGAACCGGAACCACTACTCATCAATGGGTGAAGTTAACCATACTAAAAAAGCTCTTGCTAAGGCCCGTGCTTTCACAGAAGAATTGATTTGATGTGATGCTAATGAGACACTTGTGATTTCTTTTTTTTTTTTGAATTTTCATCTTTAGGTGGAGCGTTTGATGGCGACACTCGATGTGGCAGCTACTTTAACAACCTCCGTTTTTTGTGAGGTTTTTAATTTAGAGTTGTTAGTGGTCTGCCACATTGAGCGTCGTATCGAACACACAAACATACACCTTCTTATAACAACTTGTTTAATAATTTTTATTTATTTTTTAATTATTTATTCTTTTATTTTTATTGATTTTTTTTCTGAACAAAAATGAAATACTGAACGTGCAAGAATTTTTGTTAGTTTTGATTTTAGTATTTTCATGTACAATTTTTTTTTTGCGATATTTGATGGTGATTAGTATTAGAAAAGATGCGATAGAGATAATATAGAAAGAAGTAGGGTACTTTTTTACGGAAAAGAGAGACGAACCTTAAGCCATTTTTCAACATAACGGGTCATATTGCAGTTTCAAACAGTTTCTGTTCCGAACTTTGAATACCCTTTGGAATGAATTTGGCAATTTTCAAAAAAAAAAAAAAAAAAAAAAAAAAAAACAACAAGTTAAAAACCCTCTTTGAACCCGAACTTTGAATACCCTCCACCATTTAGAACGAATTTGGAAATAAAATTCTAAAAAAAATTCGGTTAACTTTTTAAAAATACCGAATATAGCTGTTATATTGGTGTCTATACGACGTGGACCTACATGGGCATTGTTTGTCATAAGTCATTACCATATTCAAATTCGAAATTTGGAATAAACGGTGAATAATGCAGCTAAAATCATCAAAATATCCTAGATAGGGAGGTAGCGTTATATCGGAGCTGTGCGAAGACCTGAACCAGCATAGACAATTTTCTGCCATAGGCTGTAGTATCCATTACGAACTTCAAATACGTGTCTCAAACAATGTCGGTGGGCATTGTACCTAAACTCGTCAAAATACCGAATATAGGAAGGTACTGGTATGTGGGCCCTATACGAAGGCCTAGACCGGTATAGACATTTTTCTGTCACAGACTGAAGTTCTCATTACGAGCTCTAAATACGTAATTTGAAACAATTCCGGTGAATAATAACGCTAAAATCATCAAAATACCAAAATACCGATGCTGTCATTTCTGAGCCACTCGTCCGACAGCTGTTAAAATGATTCCAGTGACAGCTGATTGTATTGCTTACAAGCGTACAAAAGCATTTTGGTGAGAATTTTTCAGAAAAAAAAAGTTATTCGTCATGGAATTCAGGCGTGGTGGTGGGATTTCTTTATATTTGGCTAGAAAACCACAAGTGGCTATCGTTAGAGCTCTCCAGCATTTAAATGTGAATAAATCCTTTGTGTCTCGTACCATCGTTCGTTACCGTGATACTGGTAGCGTAGCCCGACGTCATGTGGAAGTTGACGGAAGAAAACAGCAACATCAGCAGAAATGGTTCGAAAAATAATGAAGCGACCTGATCTAAACCCGCGTAGCGGTGTCTTAAAAATGGCACGTGAGCTGAACATATCGCAATATTCCATTCGCCAAATACTGAAAAATGAGCTCGGGGTTAAGCTATTGAAATTCCAAAAACTGTGAACTGACGAATTTGATTTTCTCCGATGAGAAAATATTCGTTGTCCAGCAGTTTGTAAACAGGTCAGCTGCCAACACTAAGCAGCCGATGGTCACTATCCGCTCGTATTAATCGGTAAATGTAAAAAAATGAGCTCGGCGTAAAGCCATTGAAATTCCAAAAAGTACAAGAACTTACACTGCAACAGAAAGAAAATCGACTCAAAAGAGCTAAAAGAAGAGTTGCTTCGCCTGGGCGAAAGTGGTGAACTGCCGAATTTGGTTTTCTCCGATGGGAATGAAACAAAGAAAAAGATCGAGTTTACTTGTCAAAGAGGTCAGCTGAAACTGTATACCTTCGGTTGGCCACTGTGGCATCAGAATAAATGCCGAATATTGTCGCGAAAATATTCTAAAGGGTGTATTAAAGCCTTGGGCACGCAAACATTTTGGCCGCAGACCTTGGGCATTCCAACAGGACTCAGCACCATGGCACTCAGCACGCGCCTCGTATCAATCGACCGTGGCATCAGAATAAATGCCGAATATTATTGCGAAAATATTCTGGAGGGTGTATTAGAGCCTTAAGCACGCAAACATTTTGGCCGCAGGCCTTGGACATTCCAACAGGACTCAGCACGCGCCACCCAAGAATGGTTACAAAATGAGGTTCCTCGCTTCATTTCCAGCGTGCTATGCCCACCAAAATCTCCGGATACCAATCCGTTGGACTATTATATAGTGTATGGAGTATTTTGGAAAGCAAGATTGGCACTAAAAAAATATTAAAGTGTCGATCACCTCAAGCAAGCGCTTAGCCGGGAATGGGCCAAAATACCGCAGAGCAACATTCGGGCAGCGTGTGACGGTTTCATTGGCCGTTTGAAGGCCATAATTCGTGCCGAAGGTGACCAATTCGAACAAATCTAAACTTATTCTAAAATTTGATGCTATTTCGGACATTTAAAAAGGATGTAAAAATTATGGCGTTTTACTTTGTTTGCAGTTTTTTTTTTATCTCACCCTGGAAATACTTTGTTGGGTCTAAAAAGTATATTTCGAGGTGTTACAGACGGAATGGCTAATCAGTCTCAAATATGTGTGAACGAATTTGTACTCATATTCGTGGGAAGCGTTGTGTTCATTGTATTCATCTATTTCTGAGGGCATTGTGTAATATACGAAAAAACGGCATGGTGTTTGGATACACTAAACACTCCGAAAAAGTCGTATTGCAAACCAGATTAATAACCCATTATTTTACGCGGACATGCCGGTAAAAATAATCAGTTATTCCTGGACCACAAATAAATAGTTATCCTTTGGCTACTTCATCGAATAACTATTTATTTATTAAGAAATTTCGGGCCCAGGATTGTTAACGTATATAGGACATTTCCTGCCGTTTTTCCGGCCGGCCCATGGTAGAATTACGAAGGCAACCTCACTCCAAGTAATATATAGATTGCCGTTCAGTTCTGCTGTCTGTTCGCACCTTTTCTAATTATCATCACAATTAAACAATAATTTTCTGATATGTATGTAAGTGTGTTTGTTGTGTGTTAAGGTGTTTGAAAATTGATTGGTAATTGGTGAGTGTGGATGTGTTTGCTGAGCGAGAGAGTGAACGAATGAGAGAGTGAGTGAGTGAAATGGAAGGAAATGGAGTTGATGGTTGGATGGAATGATTGAAGAGATGGATGACGTGTTAATAGTAATGACAGTGACAATTGGTTAGTTTGGCCGGTAATGGAATGGAGCTGGAGGGGGTGGAGTGGTGAGTGGTGACATTTGTTGTTTCAAGTCTTCTGTGATAAGCACAATATTATAATAAATACTGCCATTTAAAAAAGTTTTGCATACAATACTACAATATATAAGAGAGTTAGAGGAAATTATTTCAAAACTAATATTGGCTCAAAAAAGAGGGGGGTTAATTGTTAAACAAAAAAATCGAAACAAAACTTAAAATGTAAGCATAACTTGTATACCTCCCAAAAATCATAAATTTACGAGTTAATTTGCTTTTTTTTGGTTCAACTTTTTTGATTTAGATTTCAAAAATTAAAAGGAAATAAAGAAAATTTGAAAAATAAGGATTTTTTTTTGCAATAATCGAAAGAATAAATCAATCTGTCTACTAATTTTCTTGGTTTATTTTTACATTCAATTTTTCCTTCCCAAAGAAAGCACGGGCAAAATATTGGGTAAATTTGCCGAAATGGCTCTGGCTAAAAGTACCTGTGTGATAGTACGATGGGATTGGAATCCGCATGAAGAACGGCCACAGCTGCTTCGGCTTTAATAAAGCCCTTGATCTCCTCCAAAACTAATGACCATTCTAAATGGTCTTCAGGTTCATAACTGGAAACATTAAATCAATATGGCATTAAAAATTCGAATATATTTTGAGAATAATAGAAGAATGTTGAGTATTTCTTACGTGGTGGTATATTCCTGTATTTGTTTTTCCAATTCGGTCACCAATTCTCGCACCAATTTCATTTTCTTCAGCAGCAAACAAACCACAATAAAACGTGCATAATAGCGCAGCTTTTTCACCATCAAATCGGGACGATCTTCTTTGATCGCTCGCGAATAATAGGCTCTACCTCTAATAGCTGCATAAAATTGATACGCTTCATTCAGGTAATTCGTTTCGCTGGTTCTTAAACTGCAAAGAAATATCAAAGGCGAATGTTATGGAGATCTTTTTTGTTTTTGTAGAGGTGGGGGCTTCACTCACTAGTAATGATAGTAAAGCTGTCCAATTTTACTTGCAATTTCACCAATTTGCCACCGTTTCAAACCGTATTTCGAATCCAGTACCATCCGATGCTGTTGCTGGAATTTCCATAGTTTCGTGTAGACATCGAATGTTCGTCCAAAATAGGCCTGCCACTGACGATGTCCATATTGTGGTAAATCTCTGAAAGTAGGGAAAAGGAAAATCTTCAATAAATTTCTAATTCAAATAATGGATTTTGAATTGATTCAGTGTTCTCTATTATATTTTTATACCCTCCACCTTGGAAATGAGGGTATATTAACTTTGTCATTCCGTTTGTAACATCCTTAAATATTCGTCGTAGATCCCAAAAAGTATATATATTCATAATCAGCATAAAATTCTAAGTCGATTTAACTATGTCCGTCTGTCTGTTGAAATCACGATACAGCCCACAATATTTGACGTAGAGCGCCAAAATTTGCAATTTGTATTGTGTCTAGGATGGTTGGTATTGAAAATGAGATATATCGGTTCCATTTTGCCATGGTTCCCATATAACGGTACCTTCCGATATTCGGTATTTTGATGATTTATGCTACATTTTTTTCACGGATTTGTCTGAAAATTGGTATTTGTAGGTCATGACGGGTCCCAGTTCGTGTGGCGAGACATTGCATGTATAGGTCCACGTATTGGTATAGCCCCCGTATAAAGGTACCTCCCGATATTCGGTATTTTGATTGTTTTTGCCACATTTTTTCACGGATTTCTCTAAAAGTTGGTATTTGTTGGTCATAATGGGTTTCCATCTCCGGTGGCAAAACTTTGCATGTATGGGTTCTCGATTTGGTATAGCCCCCATATAACGGTATCTCCCGATATTCGGTATTTTGATGGTTGCCACATTTTTTCACGGATTTGTCTAAAAATTGGTATTTATAGGTCCTAGTTCGTGTGGCGAAACATTGTATGTGTAGGTCCACGTTTTGGAATAGTCCCCATATAACGGTACCTCCCGATATTAGGTATTTTGATGAGTTATTGACATATTTTTTCAGAATTTCTCAGCAAATTGGTAGTTGTAAGTCATAATGGGTCCAAGTTCGTGTGGCGAATCATTGTAATTATAGGTCCACGTTTTGGTATAGTCCCCATATAACGGTACCTCCCGATATTCGGAATTTTGTTAATTTTTGCCACATTTTTTCACGGATTTGTCTGAAAATTGGCATTTGTAGGTCATAATGGGTTCTAGCTCCTATGGCAAAACATTGCATGTAAAGGTCCACGATTTGGTATAGCACCCATATAACGGTACCTCCCGATATTCAGCATTTTAATAGTTTTTGCCACATTTCTTCACAGATTTGTCTAGAAGTTGGTATTTGTTGGTCTTAATGGGTTCTAGCTCTTTTGGAAAAATACTGTATGTATAGGTACACGTTTTTGTATAGCATATATATTCGGAATTTTGATGAATTTTGGCACATTTTCCCATGAATATGTCTAAAAATTGGTATATGTGGGTGATAATGGGCTCTAATGTTTCCTTTACCCTAAGGTGGAGGGTATTAAAAGTTTGGACCGGCCGAACTTAATGTTTTTTTACTTGTTCCCTCAAAAATTACTCTAAAAAATATTCTCGATTTATGGTTTACAGTTCAGGATTAAATAGCTCACTAATGAACTAGTTCTGATCAGAATCATCAAAATATCAAGATCCTAGGAAAATATTCCCATGACCTTCATGTACATTGAGAAGGCCTTCAGTTTTGTTTCCCAGAATGGTGTTCTGTAGTCTGAATACTTCCCAATTGTAGTCAGCTAAGTTAAACAGCATCCAGGCTCTTCAAAAGGACCCGCTAAACCCTTATGCAGTTGGTTGGAATAAGGTCAACTGTCTACCCCATACCCTCTAATGTGGTTAATCGTATTCTTTCCAACTGCTCTACGAGTGCTAGCCTTGGGTGTTTGCTACAACTTTCGAATTTTCTCCCGTCATCGGGCACTGTGTGTTTACTGAGTTGTACGAATGTTCCTGCTCTGTGTGTATGAGAATGAATGTGAAATGAGTGTGTGGTTTGGGGCCTCTAAGCCCGTTTGTTCAGCCTAGGCGTGTATAACAGCCCCAATTGGAAGTAGCTAAGTTACCAGATCTGACCAAGGGTATTTTTGGTACCACAGGTGGCGGGGACTCACAGGGAATCTCAACTTTATTGCCCCACCATCACAGATCCTTCAGATCTTGTTCGGGGCACTTTCAAACCTATTCGGTTGCTGTTCAGAGGGGAAGAGCTGAATAGTCCTCGCTCCTCGCAGACTGATCCATCATCGTGCCTTTGCTGTATGGAACAAAAACTGGTAGTAGTTTCGACTACAAACTCTGATCGGCGACTCTTCCAATTTCGCGGGTATGAGGACCCTTAGATCGGTTGATTTAGCCCAACTATGAAGATTTCCTAGTTTTGGGTTTTTATCCAAATGATTGATCAAATGTCTCTCTACAATTTCCTTTTTCCTTATTTTCTTTCGCATCTTCTTTCGTTATATATCAGTCTTAGCTTTATAGTTTTCATTGTGACGCCATTAACCACTCTCTCTCTCTCTCTCTCTCTCTTTCTATCTTTGTGTATGTCCAAATTTACGAATAGACGTGGTTACCTTTTCGTTGGTATATTGTAGGATCTAAAAATGCGAGTGAGTGAGAGGTTGACCAGCCTGACAACAACTCGAGTGCTTTCGAGCCGGTAAAATTCCTACATAAAACCACTCTTTATAAACATTTTTTTCCGGAGACCAAATATTATCTTTCCTGGGTTGAATGGACGGGATTGTTTTGTAATAGAAACTTTGGTTCGTTTTTCCCATAAGAGTTTCGGTTTATTGCTTCCACAAGAAATATATTTTCTGTACCCCCATAATTACGGACTCGCAGAAGTTCAGATTCGCATTCATATTTCATAGAAATTTCTGTTCGCTGTTCCCACAGGAGGTTCGACTAGTTTTTCCTACAGAAGCTTCGATTAGTTGCTTCTACAGGATCTTTAGCTCGATGATCCCACAGAAGCATAGGTTATTTATTTTCACAAGAATTTTGGGGTTTCGTTTCCACGGGATTGTGGCCACGCAATTCTCTCTCTCTCGGACTTACTGTTCCCACAGGAACTGCGGTTCGCATTTTTAACATAAACTTAGGGGACCAAACTAAATTGTGAAAAATGTTTGGAAATTATGTTTTCCGGGAAAACAGGATATGTTCTTCTAAGTTTTGCGACTCGTCGCCCAATCTGGCAAATTGATCTAAATGTCGTGGAAAAGCAAGGCAGGATAAAATACTTTGTGGTCATATTTCATAAGAATCTACACTTCATAGGTCATATTGACTTTATTCGGGCCAGAGCCAAAACAAAGACTGATGAAGATGCGAAGTGGAATAACTCCCTAAGGCTTAGGAAGTAGGAACGTAGTGTGCTGGCTTCATGTTTATAGATGAGATGTATCAGGTGGCATTCAAATGTAACTATCTTTCATGGGGCAAATGGGAAAAGAATTGACAAGGTCTTGAACTCAGAAACACCGAAATTCGTAGACAGTTCTGATAGACTTAAGAACTTAAAGATTGCCAAGTTTTGTGACGTACCATCAGGTTCTGCAAATTGGTCTTAATATTGGGAAAAGCTGGACAGGATAAAATACCTTGGGATTATCTTTCATAAGAATTTTGACTTCAAACGATATATAGGCTATATGCTGGCCATAGGAAAGAAGGTCTTTTTCTGCTACCAAGGGCAAATGAAAATTCGAGGTGAGGTAATACGACATATTTTTGCCTACGCTTTTCACCGTCTAATATTTAGTCATTAAGGAATTTTTAGATGGTATTCAAAAATGCCAATCTATGACAGGTGGAGAATGGACAGGTGGAGAATGGATTGACAGTGGTTTGTATTTAGAAGCGCTGAAGTCCTTATACAGATCTGACGAATTTAAGAATTCTGTGATTGACAAGTTTTGCAAAATAACGAGAAACTCAGGATTGGATAAAACATCTTGGGGTCATTTTATAAAAATTTTGACTTCAAATGATATAGACTTTATTCTGGTCAGGGATAAGAAGGGCATTTGGCATTTCGTCAAGGCAAATGGAAAAACATTAACTTTTCCATGACGGAACTGATGGCTAGAACATCGAATATATTACTAGTTGAGAATACCAATAAATGGTCTAATCTTTACAACAGAAACGGTCTGATTTCTACCACAAACAAATCTCGTGTTGATGAAAATATTGAGATGTACCGAATCTGAATGAAATTTGATGGTAATTTCGAGGATATTCAAAATTTTCATCCTTTGTGTGGGAGGTACCAGAAGGAGTGGACCAATAAATCTTTACCATCTCCACAGCAGATCTTCTGTTAGTAGAAATAATGGAATGTGTGAAATATGAAGAGAACCGGATGCTTATTTCGGATTTTATGATCGTTTTTGTAATTCAAAACTTTGACCCTTTGTAAGGTAACGCAGCGATTGGTGCGATCTCTACCATCTTTATAACAGATCTTGTATTTATGGAAATCTTGATATGTGCCAAGTCTGAATGAGATCGAATGTTAATTTCGCGTTTTATAATATTCAAAATTTTAACCCTTTGTGGGGGAATACCAGAAGGAATGGATTGATATAATCTACCCTCACTCCAGACTTCGGGTTAAGAAAAATATTGTAATGTGTGTAATTTGAAGACAATCGGACTATCACATCACATTTTACGAGAGTTAGACATCTTTTAAAAATTGTTGACCCTTTGTGGGGATGTGAGGAGGATGGAGTGGATCGATATTGTCCATTTTCGCACTGATTCAAATATTAGAATTTGCAAAGTTGAACAAAATCGGATCACCCTTTCTCCTTCTATGCAGTAAAATATTTTTGTGAAAATTTCGATCTTTTGTGGGGGAGGTACCAGAAGGAGTGGACGAATATTCCCCATCTACGAACTCGATCTAAGTTTGATAATAATATTAGGATGTAGTAAGTTTGGACTAAATATGATACACCTTTCGAGAGTTTTCGTGTACAGCAGCCAGGTAGACAACTAGATGGACGAACACCTCTGCCTCTGAATCGGATTTCGTCCAAAGAGACCTGGGGTCTAAACCATTATTTCGATGAGGCACGTTTATATATACTCTCTGTAGCCATATTGTTGAAGGTGTAAAAATATTGGCGTGTTTTTTTATTTCCGAAATCGGTATTCAATGACATTTTTCAAATATTCCAAATTTTTCACTTTCGTTTTTCAAAATAACAACACCAACAAAATATTATAAAATCCAAAAAAATGCTGACTCACCTTAAACCATTGAACAACTGTTTGGACTTCTCCAGCAAATGTATAAACTCCAAAACCAACTTTCTGTCCTGTTCTTCTGTGGATTCCATTTTCACCATACCGTTCTTCGATTCAGTAGTGTTATGTTGCTGTCGTTAAAGAACTGTAAATGACCAAATAAAACAAAATAGTGAGAGAGAGGCAATGAAAAAAAACAATAACAACAACTGTGAATATAAATTGAATGAGAAAATAGTAAAAGTCCTGGCGATAGGAGAGAGGCAGGGAAGTAGGGTAGCAGGGCTGACATATTCAAATTATATTGTAACACAACAGCTCAGCCAGCATCCAATAACGGCGACAACAGAGAAAAAAGATTAATTAAAATTGATAATTAAAAAAAATGGCAAACACCGAGAGAGAGAGAGAGAGAGAGAGAGAAGGAGGCAGTGAACAAAGACAATGACAACAAAAAAGGAGCAACAATGTCAGTGGGTTTGTCGAACACCGAGTCTCGTTTTAATGGCAATGTTAAGGAGGAAGGGCGTGAGGTAGGAGGGGAAATGGGGATAACTATCGATGTAAATTTAAATGTCGAACTGCCATCGTGGTTGTTGTTGTTTTTGTTTCTCATCTAGGCAGCAGACCTAGATTTTGTGTTAATTGATGTTGGCCAATTGATGTCTGTCCACCACCACTTGCTGCTGGCCAGCTCTCTCTGTGTGTGTGTTTGTCACTTAGTGTTACCAAAACAATCTCATTTTCCATTCAATATAAACTGCTGGAGGAGGCTTTTTATGCTTTGTTGTTTTTCTGTTTTGTTTTTGTTGTTGTATGGAAGCACTTGTAAATGGCAACAATGGATGGCAGTGGTGATGCTGATGGACTGGCTGACTGACTGACTGTCCCCCAAACGTTACAGTGTTCTCCAACTACACTATCAAACACTAAACGCGCCTTTATTGTTTAACTGAGAATGTGAATGACAGACGTAGAAAAAAATGAATAAAAAAATCCAAACAATAACAACAACAACAATTGCAAAATGAAACTGATTTTCATTCAAAAGCCATTCACCACAACATCTACTGCCTGCCTTCTAGGTTTGAATGCGGCGCGTAGTATTACTCAGGCGACCATAAACCAACCCACCCACCATCTACTGCCCCCTCAACCACTTTCCAACAAACAATGTGAGATTCAATAATTTCTTTGTCTGTCGTCGTCCTCCCCCCCACCGCCACTTGTATCTTGTGAGTTGTTTGATGATGCATAAGATGATGATGGTGATGACGACGACGGCGACGATGAAGATGACATCATGGGACAACCCCATATCAGATTTCCCCCTTTGCCCGGTAACAATGATTTAATTTTTTTACGATGGCCCCATGAATACTAGGAATTGTTTTATGGGGGACAGTGGGTTCCAAACAAAATAAAAAAAAAATAAAATTTGCAAATAAAACATAAATCACAAATTTTTAAAATAATTTTGCAAGGACTATTAGACCAATAAACAGGGATTTTTATGATCATCTTTTAATCAAAACTGAAGTTTTGGGGATATTTTTCCAAGGACCAATATATCACGAAAAGTGGACTTTTTGCAAAGTGAAATAAACAGAAAAATATATAAAAATATTTTTTTTCAAGGACCAATGAACTAAAAAAAACATAGCTTATTCGAAATTTGTTTCAAGAATCAATATACTTACAAAAGTGGGTATTTTAAAGAAATTATGCCACGGATTAATGGTTCCAAAATTATACATATTTTATAAAATTTCAAGAAACCTCAGCTCGATCAACTCTCTTGACTTCCTTATATTTTATTTAAGCCTACAAACGTCCTTTTTATAAGAATTTATTTCAAGGACCAATGGGTCAACAAAGTAGGATTTTAAAACACATTTTTTCTAAGGACCAGTAAAAGGGGTTTATTTCTGAGACCAATAGACAAAAAAAAAAAACGTATATATTTTTTGGAAATGTTTTCAAGGACCAATAGACCAACAATTTGGATTCTGAAATTCTTTCAAGGACCAATAGGACAAAAAGTCTGGATTTTGCGGAATAATGTTTATTTTTTAAGAATTCTATTCAAGGACCAAAAAACCTAGATGTTGTATGAACTTTTAAACTATTTTTCAAGGATTTGAAGTGGGTTTTAACGATTATTTTTTAAGCATCAAAAGACAAACTGATGCTGATTTTTAAAACAGTTTTTCCAAAGACAAATGGATTAACAAAATTATTATTTTTTTTTTAATTTTTCAATATCAAAATACGAATATATAGAGACTTTAACAAAATTTTTATAAGGACCCTTTTACTGGAATGTTTTGATTATTAGATTACCAAACGTGGATTTTGGGGACATTTTTAAACAAATATTATTGCTCTATACTTGGCAAAATTTAAGATAGAGCTTTAACATTTCACACAGACCTTTGAATTGCATGTAGTGTCATTCGTGCAAAATATGGGCCATGCTGCTCCACGTTCTGGTATAGCCTGCATATAATTTTTTTACAAGCCAATAGACCAGGAAACGTGGTATTTGTTAGATTTTTTTCAAGTACTAATAGATAAACAAATTTTTATTTAACCATAGTGTATTTTAAAAAAGTATGAAAAAAACAAAGTGGATTTTTAAACATTTTCTTTTCAAGGACCAAAGGTGATTTTTTTTAGGATTCATTGACCGGATGTGAATTTTTAAGGCCATTTATTAAGAAACGAACTGGATACCTAAACGAATATATTTACATATATATATATTCATATCTGTTTATTTTCAGGAATAATATTGGGTCTTATGAACAGTTTATCAAGGACCAAAGGTGGATTTTTAAGGACAAACCCCTGAAAAGGATATCTTTCAGGTCCAAAACGTCGAAGTTTTAAAGAAACTAAATTTGATTTTTGTTATTTTATTTTTTATCAAGGACCAAAGGCAGATTTTTCTAAGGGTAATTTTTCAGGGAACAAACTTGGATTCATTAAGGATATTTTTTGAAAAACGAAACGTGAATTTTATAAGGATCAGCGTGGATTTTTACGAATATTTTTTCAAGGACAAAACGTGGACTCTTTAAAGGCATTTTTTGAAATGCCAAATGTGGATTTTTGAAGGACATTTTTTGGAACTTTGATTTTTAAAATCATTTTTTGAAGGACCAATTTTGAAGAACCAGACATTTTTTGAAAAACCAAAGTGATTTTTTATGGTTATTTTAAAGGACCAAACCTGCATTTTTAGGTTATTTTTTGAAGGACCAAACGAGAATTTTTTGGGTTGTTTTTTGAAGAACCAAACGTGGATTTTTTAAGGGCTTTTTTAAAAGAACAAAACGTGTTTTTTGAGGACATTTTTAAGGACAAAATGTGGATTTTTAGGGACATTTTTTGAAGAACAAAACGTGGATTTTTAAGGACATTTTTTGAAGAGCAAAAAGTGGATTTTTAAGGAAAAAACGTGATTTTTTTGAGGACCAAACGTGATTTTTTTATAATACTTTTTTAAGGAACAAACGGGAATGTTTTTATAAAATTTTTTTAAGGACCAAACGTGGATTTTTTATAATATTTTTTCAAAGAACCAAACGTGGATTTTTTATAATATTTTTTCAAGGACCAAACGTGGATTTTTATAACATTTTTTTTCAAGGACCAAATGTGGATTTTTTATAACATTTTTTTCAAGGACCAAATGTGGATTTTTTATAATATTTTTTTCAAGGACCAAATGTGGATTTTTTATAATATTTTTTTTCAAGGACCAAATGTGGATTTTTTTATAATATTTTTTTCAAGTACCAATGGTGAATATTTTCAGGAACCAAAAGTAGATTTTTATGGATATTTTTTAATTATATTTTTTTAAGGACCAAGGTTATTTTTTAAAGGAAAAAACATGTTTTGTTTCGAGGACCAAGCGTGGATTTTTTGTAATATTTTTTTTCAAGGACCAAACGTGGTTTTTTTATAATATTTTTTTAAGGACCAATGGTGAATATTTTTAAGAACCAAAAGTGGATTTTTATGGATATTTTTTAAGGACCAAACTTGGATTTTTATGGATATTTTTTAAGAACGAAATATGTATTTTTTTACCTGCCACTTTTTCATACCCTATATAGAGGGTATGTATATACAGCCAAAACGTGCCTCATCGAAAAAAACGACTTTAGACCCTAGGTCTCTTTGGACCAAATCGGTTTTAGGACAATTGGAGTCGATATAGTCGATGTTTGTCCGTCTGTCTGGCTTATGTGCAAGATAACTCTTGAAGAAAGTATTCGATTTGGTTCAAACTTAAAACGAGTTCAGAGATGGCCAGTATCGGTCCAAAAGATCGAATGTTTTACAGTACCTAGTTTATATTATTGGCCCAGACGGGATCATCCAATTTTATGCTAACTTTGCCACTCTATCAAGTACCTCTTCCACGAAGGGTCAAAGTTTGAAATAATTATAACTCATAAATTTCGCACATTTAAATATTTCGACAAACTCAAGATCTGGTATAAGGAACGGACAGAATGGGCCACCTTTTCTTACCTCCCTCACAAAGTTTCAACATTTTGAATAAGCATGAAGCTCATACAACATGAAATGAGCATGCGATTCCTCGGTACATGTCAATGTTTCTATCAACACAAGAGCTGGTGTGAAGATGGAATATATCCGAGAATTGATTTTGGTACCTCCCCACAAATCCCAACATATTTAGTATCGCAAGATCTTGTGTGAAGATAATTGATATCGATCTTGTGTGAAGATAACTGATATCTGCTAGCTCCCTATATTTTTATCAGCATTAGATAAAATGGAACCCTTCGGTCCACTATATCTGTTACCTCACGCTCATTTGAAGATTTTCCAAAAA
>NW_026712231.1:646988-774857 GCF_030504385.1 Musca domestica
CGGTGTTTTCATGATTTTAGCCACATTATTTACCGGAATTATTTTAAATTTCATATTTAAAGTTCGTAATGATGGGTACTACAGTCTATGACAAACATTTTTGTATGCAGGTCCAAGTCTTCGTATAGCCCCAATATGACGGTACCTCCATATACTCCGTATTTTCATGATTTTTGCGACATTATTCATCGGAATTGTAACAAATTTCGTATTTAAAGTTCGTGATAGGTACAACAGCCTATGACACAAAAAAAAATCGCAAGCAGGTCCACGTCTTTGTATAGTCCTCATATAATTGTTTTCATTTAAGTGGTAGTTTTAAATAAATTGTAAATATTTACAAATAGCAACGATTATTAAAACAAAAAATCATAAAATATTGAAAACAATTTTTATTTAAAGTCTATAAATAAAAATCTGAAAATATTTTAAAGAATATCCATGACATTAAAATAATATATCAGATTTGAATAACACTGAAAATATTCTCAAACAGTCCTAAATTTTTTTCATTGGAAATTATTTAAAATTAAAACAAAAACATTTAACTCTATCGAAGTCCTCAAATACCTATTTAAAAATCAACAATTACAGGTCTTTATGCCTACAAAAATATATTCCCAAAATCCAGTATATGAGCCTTAAAAGTCTTTTACAAAATTCTTAAAACTCACACCACCACAATTATAAAACTTCTAGCTACTTATAAATATTCTAAAATTAATATTCTTTTAAAATTTTAAAATACAAGTTTACAGCTTACGAAGTCCTTAAAAAAGTAAGACAACACTTTTATCGCTCCTAACATCCTTGAAATTTTTTTCTTTTAAAATCCAAGTTTTTAGCTCTGAAATTTTTTTTAAACGTCCATGAAAAAATATTCTTTAAAAATCCACGTCTATGGCTTATGAAGTCCATGAAAAAAAAAATCTTTAAAAATCCACGTTTATGGCTTATGAAGTCCATAAAAAAAATCTTTAAAAATCCACGTCTATGGCTTATGAAGTCCATGAAAAAAAATCTTTAAAAATCCACGTTTATGGCTTATGAAGTCCATAAAAAAAATCTTTAAAAATCCACGTTTATGGCTTATGAAGTCCATAAAAAAAATCTTTAAAATCCACGTCTATGGCTTATGAAGTCCATGAAAAAAAATCTTTAAAAATCCACGTTTATGGCTTATGAAGTCCATAAAAAAAATCTTTAAAAATCCACGTTTATGGCTTATGAAGTCCATAAAAAAAATCTTTAAAAATCCACGTTTATGGCTTATGAAGTCCTTGAAAAAAAATCTTTAAAAATCCACGTCTATGGCTTATGAAGTCCATGAAAAAAAATCTTTAAAAATCCACGTTTATGGCTTATGAAGTCCATAAAAAAAATATTTAAAAATCCACGTTTATGGCTTATGAAGTCCTTGAAAAAAAATCTTTAAAAATCCACGTTTATGGCTTATGAAGTCCATGAAAAAAATCTTTAAAAATCCACGTTTATGGCTTATGAAGTCCTTGAAAAAATATTCTTTAAAAATCCACGTTTATGGCTTCTGAAGTCATTGAAAAAATATTCTTTAAAAAATCCACGTTTATGGCAGATGGAGTCCTTGAAAAAATATTATTAAAAAATCCACGTTTATGGCTTATGAAGTCCTTGAAAAAATATTCTTTAAAAATCCACGTTTATGGCTTCTGAAGTCATTGAAAAAATATTCTTTAAAAATCCACGTTTATGGCAGATGGAGTCCTTGAAAAAATATTATTAAAAAATCCACGTTTATGGCTTATGAAGTCCTTGAAAAAATATTCTTTAAAAATCCACGTTTATGGCTTCTGAAGTCATTGAAAAAATATTCTTTAAAAATCCACGTTTATGGCAGATGGAGTCCTTGAAAAAAATATTATTAAAAAATCCACGTTTATGGCTTATGAAGTCCTTGAAAAAATATTCTTTAAAAATCCACGTTTATGGCTTCTGAAGTCATTGAAAAAATATTCTTTAAAAATCCACGTTTATGGCAGATGGAGTCCTTGAAAAAAATATTATTAAAAAATCCACGTTTATGGCTTATGAAGTCCTTGAAAAAATATTCTTTAAAAATCCACGTTTATGGCTTCTGAAGTCATTGAAAAAATATTCTTTAAAAATCCACGTTTATGGCAGATGGAGTCCTTGAAAAAAATATTATTAAAAAATCCACGTTTATGGCTTATGAAGTCCTTGAAAAATATTCTTTAAAAATCCACGTTTATGGCTTATGAAGTCCTTGAAAAAATATTCTTTAAAAATCCACGTTTATGGCTTCTGAAGTCCTTGAAAAAATATTCTTTAAAAATCCACGTTTATGGCTTCTGAAGTCCTTGAAAAAATATTCTTTAAAAATCCACGTTTATGGCAGATGGAGTCCTTGAAAAAAATATTATTAAAAAATCCACGTTTATGGCTTCTGAAGTCCTTGAAAAAATATTCTTTAAAAATCCACGTTTATGGCTTATGAAGTCCTTGAAAAAATATTCTTTAAAAATCCACGTTTATGGCTTATGAAGTCCTTGAAAAAATATTCTTTAAAAATCCACGTTTATGGCTTCTGAAGTCCTTGAAAAAATATTCTTTAAAAATCCACGTTTATGGCTTCTGAAGTCCTTGAAAAAATATTCTTTAAAAATCCACGTTTATGGCAGATGGAGTCCTTGAAAAAAATATTTTTAAAAAATCCACGTTTATGGCTTCTGAAGTCCTTGAAAAAATATTCTTTAAAAATCCACGTTTATGGCTTATGAAGTCCTTGAAAAAATATTCTTTAAAAATCCACGTTTATGGCTTATGAAGTCCTTGAAAAAATATTCTTTAAAAATCCACGTTTATGGCTTCTGAAGTCCTTGAAAAATATTCTTTAAAAATCCACGTTTATGAGTCATGAAGTCCATGAAAAGATATTTTTTGAAAATCTACATATATGTCTCATGAAGTTCTTAAAATATATTCTTTAACAATTCTTAAAAAATATCCTAGGAAAATTCTCAATTATTGTCCATAATATTTTCGATATCTCAAAGTCTCAGTTGTTTTGTAATTTTGTTTTAAATCACAACAAAACTATTTATTCTAGTTTGTCCCCCTAGAATTACCCAAATCAAACTTTATTTAGCCAATATGTGATCAGACCGCAGGATGGGTGTTAACCATCCATCCAATCAACTGGGTGGTATGAGATGGCAGTCAATCAAACATCAGTGACAGTTGTCAAAGGCGAACAGGCGTGAAATTGCTTTTGTGTCAAATCAAGACGATGATGCATGTTGTGTGAAAGACTCCTGCTCCAAGATGTTGGGGAATCCTTATTCCTTGTCATTGTCATAATAAGATAAATACCCTGAATACAGTGTTGCTGAATAATTATGAGAATAATCGTAAAACATTCGAAAACATAAAAAGAGATTGAGAGAGAGGGAAGAAAGGAAAACTAAAACCCCAACTCCTTGAAGTAATTAATGTTGTTACATTTGAGGGAAATATCTTTGGCCATAAAGTCTTAATTAGTTTCCCAGCTAGTACTTAACTTTAACATAGTTATTTTTCTACTTCTTTTTCTACGCAGGATAATGGTGTTCCTTATGATTTTCCCTTTGCCATGGAAACGTACTTTCGGAATCAATTACATAATGCCAAGATAAGGCGCCCGGAACATTATGCAAATGTTATTTCATTTCATTACGTTTCGTTTTGGCTTTTTTATTTCTTGGAACATTCCCATGATAAGAAACATCTTTTGAACGGTTGTTACCACAAAAAATGGATTCTCTTGGAGTCCCATCCCATCTTTGGGTATTGTGAATTATTTTATTAGAACATTTATATTCCGTTTGCAATATTTAATAGCGATATCAAAAAAATACGACTGATTGGTAATATGAGTAGACGTGTACTTGAAGTATTCTCTATCATAAAACGTTTATATCTTTATGACTGTAATGTGTGTGTGTGGATATTGATTTGCTCCGCGATGTTGGGGGAAGTGTTACAATATGATACACTTAGTATCAACATCCCTATTAGTTTGAATATTTGCATATGGCGGAAAGAGAAGAGGAAGGTAAATATGGTAATTTCATTATTTTTGGAAAAATTTTGCTATGGAGATTTTCGATTTTGTATTACGCTCGATTCTCAGCTTTCGACTTAATTCATCTCAATTCGAAACTTAATTTTGAGAACTATAAAGGTTAAAAAATATTCGAATATTTTTAAAGAATTTTTCATAAAGGACCCATAATCTTGAATTTTTAGAGAAGATTTTTAAAGGAACTTCATGACCTATCAGCGTGACTTAAAAAAATATATTTTTGACGGATTCGTGACCCTTAAACTGTAATTTTTAAAAAATATCTGTTCAAGTACTTGAAGAATATTATTTTAGGAATATTTTTTCAAGGACTCCATGACCTATAAACGTGGATTTTTAAAAAATATTTTTTCAAGGACTTCATGATCCATAAAACTGGATTTTTTAAGAATATTTTTTCAAGGACTTCATGATCCATAAGCGGGGATTTTTAAATAAAATATTTTTTCAAGGACTTCATGAGCCATAAACGCGGATTTTTTAAAGAATATTTTTCCCAGGACTTCAGACCAATAAACGTGGATTTTTAAAGAATATTTATTCAAGGACTTCATGACACATAAAATATTTTTACAAGGACTTTATGACCCATAAACGTGGATTTTTAAAGATAATTTTTCCCAGGACTTCATGACCCACGTTTATGGATTTTTAAAGATAATTTTTCCCAGGACTTCGTGACTAATATATTTTTTAAATAATATATTTTAAAGGACTTCATGACCACTAAACATGAATTTTTAAAGAACATTTTTTCAAGGACTTCATGAGCCATAAACGTGGATTTTTAGAGAAGAATTTTTCAAGGACTTCATTTCCCATAAACATGGATTTTTAAGGAATATTTTTTCAAGGACTTCATATTCCATAAAGTGGATTTTTAAAGAATATTTTTTCAAGGACTTCATGTCCCATAATTTAAGTTTGTTATTCCCTTTGCAATACCTCGAAATATACTTTTTAGACATCAAAAGTATATATATTATTGATCAGCATAAAATTTTATGTCGATTTAGCGATGTCCGTCCGTCTATCCGTCTGTGGAAATCACTCTAGCTTCCGAACGAAATGAAATAGATTTATAAAATTTTACTCAAATGTGTATTATGTCTGCAGGACTTTTGGTATTGAAAATGGGTCATGTAGGTCTACGATTTGGTATAGCCACCATATAACGGTACCTACCGATATTCGGTACTTTGTTGATTTTAGCGACGCTATTCACCGGAATTGTTTCAAGTTTGGTATTTGAAGTGCGTAATGGATACTACAGCCTAAGACAGCAAATTCTCTGGGCAGGTCCACGTCTTCGTATAGTCTCCATATAAAGTTGCCAAATTTGGTATTTGAATTGCGTAATGGATACTACAGCCTAAGACAGAAAATTGTCTGTGCAGGTCCACGTCTTCGTATAGCCCCCTTTTAAGCGGTACCTCCTGATACTCGCTATTTTATGATTTTAGCTACATTATTCATCGGAATTATTTTAAATTTGGTGTTTGATGTTCGTAGTGGATAGTAAAAAATTGACGGAAAATTGTTTGTACAGGTCCCCGTCTTGGTATAACCCCTATATAACATTACCTCCCGATATTCGGTATTTTGATGATTTTAGCGACATTATTCACCGAATTTTTTTAAAGTTTCGCATTTGAGTAATTAAATGGCTTACGACAAATGTTGCCTATGCAGGTCCACATCGTCGTATAGAACCTAATATAACGGCTACATTCGGTATTTTTAAGATTTTAACTGAATGTTTAACGGATTTTATTTATTTATTTTTTTTTTTTTTTTGAAATTTGTTACAAATGGTGGAGGGTATTCAAAGTTCGGCGCGGCCAAACTTGCAGCTTTTTTACTTGTTTAAAAAATATATTTTAAGTACTTCATGAGCCATGAACAAGGATTTTTAAGAAATATTTTTTTCAAAGGACTTCATGACCCAAGAACTTGAATTTTTAAGGAATATTTTTTAAGGACTTCATGACCCTCTTCCCCCTTTTTAATTTTCTTTATATTTCCATAAATTTCCATATTCTTTTACATTGCGGCTTCCATAGAATGACCCTAATATAATGGCTACATTCGGTATTTTTAAGATTTTAACAGCATTTTTAACAGATTTTATTTTTTTTGAAAATTGCCAAATGCGTTACAAATGTTGGAAGACGATTCAAAGATCGGCCCTGCCGAATTTACAGCTTTTTGACTTGTTTAAAAAATAGTTTTCAAGGACTTCAATACCCGTAAACTTGGATTATTAATGAATATTTTTTTCAAGGACTTCATGACCCAAAAACTTGGCCTTTTAAGGAATCATGACCCAAGAACTTGAATTTTTAAGGAATATTTTTTAAGGACTTCATGACCCAAGAACTTGGATTTTTTAGGAATATTTTTTAAGGACTTCATGATCCATAAAGGTGGATTTAAAATTTTTTTTCAAGGACTTCATGTTCTTTAAACGTGAATTTTTTAGGAATATTTTTCCAAGGACTTCATGTTCTTTAAACGTGAATTTTTAAGGAATATTTCCCAAGGAATTCATGGCCACTAAACGTGGATTTTTAAAGAATATTTTTTCAAGAACTTCATGACCCATAAAATTTTAGAGAATATTTTTAAGACTTCTTGACCCATAAACGTGGATTTTTAAAGAATATTTTTTCAAGAACTTCATGACCCATAACATTTTAGAGAATATTTTTAAGACTTCTTAACCCATAAACGTGGATTTTTAAAGAATATTTTTTCAAGAACTTCATGACCCATAAAATTTTAGAGAATATTTTTAATACTTCTTAACCCATAAACGTGGATTTTTAAAGAATATTTTTTCAGGGAGCAATAAGCGTGATTTTTAATTGAATCATTTTTCAGGCACTCTATGACCAATAAAAGTGAATTTTTTGAGATATTTTATTCAAGGATGAAAGAGAACAAATATTGATTTTTTAAAAAAAAATATTTGTTAAAGGATCTCATGATTTGAAAAAGTAATTTTTTTAAGAAATACTTTTCCAAGACCTTCATAACCCAGACGCAAATTTCATGAGTCCTAAATGTAGACTTTTAAGGAAAATTTTTTCAAGGACTCCATGTGCCATATACGTGGATTTTTAACGATTTTTACGAATTTTTAGCGAATAATTTTTCAAGGACTTCATGACCAATAACCTGGATTTTTAAAGAAGATATTTTCAAGGACTTCATGAGCCATAGATGTGGATTTTTTAAAAATATTTTTTCAAGGAATATTTTTAAGGACTTCATGACCGCCTCCCCACATTTTTTATTTTCTTTATATTTCCACACATTTCCATATTCTTTTTTTTTCTGAGATCTCTATATTATGTATGCATAACCCAGAGAAGTTTAAATTTTAACAGTTGTTTTAAAACTCCAATAAAATAATTCATTTTCAATTCGATTGTATTGATGCTGGCTTTGTATTTGCGAAACATTTAATGACGTAAATCCATTAATTTTCCATAAATGTGGTCTAATAGCCTGGCTAAGCCGTTGAAAACCAAAACAACTGTCAGCTTTTGGCCAAATGGAAAAAAACTTTGCCAATTTCCCGCGAAATTCCAAATCCCACATATGAATTTATACATACATACATATTTATTATTTGTCCTCCACACACACAGACACACACATATGAATTCTGTGTAAATTTATTTTTATGATTATTGTTACATATGGTTATATAAATAGTTTTGTTTAAGTGTCATACGTATTGTGCGACCAAAAAAAATGGTCGATGGAAATCTATGGCTATGTGTGCGATAAGAATAAAAGAATGTGTATTGAATGAGGCCGAAGGACGGACGGGCGGACGGACGAACCATAATGATGTTATGGTATTAATTGAAAATTGTCATTAATACTCTTCGCTTGGGTTCAAAACTAATGTAATTTATTCATATTTGCATGTGTGTGTTTTTGTGTGAGGATGTATGTGTGCGAGTTTGTAAATCTGCTTCTCCTTTCAGTCCTTCAACAAATTTCTGTTGTTGTAATCAAAACCATCCCCTTTTGTGATAATACACCCGTTAATCGGCAAACAAAAGGGCGAACATGGAAATCCTTGCCTCAAGGGGACGAGGGGGTGGGGAGAGAAGATTTTCATTCACAGAAAAATTGAGCTGGAACCAAAAACGTATCTCTTGTATTTTGTGGTAATGGATTGAAAACATTTAAAGTAGCAGCGGCAGCAGCAAACACAATTCCATTGATTCCAGTGGCAAAAATATTCAGTATTCATATCGGGTCAATTTATGACCTCATATTTTATGGCATGGCCAGCAATACCCCTACCCCTCTCTGATTTAGTTTCAGCATCAGCATCATCAACATGCCGAACTTGCCACCATAATAAACGCCATTAAATGAACAAAAACAAGTGGATTCACTTTGCGATGGTGTGGATGTTTGTTTGTCTCTTTGTCTGTCTGTCGGCCTGTCTTTCAGTTGGTCCTTTGTTTGCTTGGCATTTGCCATGGGGGTCCACTTGTGTGTGTGGAGTATGGGGAAATTTGTGGTAGCAGTTTGTGGCCCATTTAAAATGGCTAAAGTATCATTGTGCCACAGTCACCAACATCATCTTCAATACTTGATTCAGTCATTCCTTCATTCAGTCACCCTGCGCCCATACCACCCCTTCCATTGTATTGGGTACATTTGTTTTTATGATTATTGTCATCATCTTCATAATCGTTGTTTTTGTTACTCATACTTTTCACACTGCTTGAAATTTAATAGCGATGTCCTTGGAGGAGGACAGTGGTTTCCTAAAGAATAATTTTTCAAGGACCAGTAAACGTGTATTTTTCAAAGAATATTTTTTCAAGAACCAATAAACGTGGATTTTTAAACAAATATTTTTTCAAGGACCAATAAACGTGGATTTTTTAAAGAATATTTTTTTCAAGGACCAATAAACGTGGATTTTTTAAAGAATATTTTTTTAAGGACCAATAAACGTGGATTTTTTAAAGAATATTTTTTCAAGGACCAATAAACGTGGATTTTTTAAAGAATATTTTTTCAAGGACCAATAAACGTGGATTTTTTAAAGAATCTTTTTTCAAGGACCAATAAACGTGGATTTTTTAAAGAATATTTTTTCAAGGACCAATAAACGTGGATTTTTTAAAGAATATTTTTTCAAGGACCACTAAACGTGGATTTAAAAAAATATTTTTTCAAGGACCTCATGACGAATAAACGTGGATTTTAAAAAAAATATTTTTTCAAGGACCTCATGACCACTAAACGTGGATTTTAAAAAAATATTTTTTCAAGGACCTCATGACCACTAAACGTGGATTTTAAAAAAATATTTTTTCAAGGACCTCATGACGAATAAACGTGGATTTTAAAAAATATTTTTCAAGGACCTCATGACCACTAAACGTGGATTTTAAAAAATATTTTTTCAAGGACCTCATGACCACTAAACGTGGATTTTAAAAAAATATTTTTTCAAGGACCTCATGACCACTAAACGTGGATTTTAAAAAAATATTTTTTCAAGGACCTCATGACGAATAAACGTGGATTTTAAAAAAAATATTTTTTCAAGGACCTCATGACCACTAAACGTGGATTTTAAAAAAATATTTTTTCAAGGACCTCATGACCACTAAACGTGGATTTTAAAAAAATATTTTTTTCAAGGACCTCATGACCACTAAACGTGGATTTTAAAAAAATATTTTTTTCAAGGACCTCATGACCACTAAACGTGGATTTTAAAAAAATATTTTTTTCAAGGACCTCATGACCACTAAACGTGGATTTTAAAAAAAATATTTTTTCAAGGGCCTCATGACCCTCGCTTGCAAATTTTATATCCCTGCCAACCACTGTCACATTTGTGGCATACATATCGCCACACTGCTCTCTATTCCGCTCCATCGTAACGATGTCTTCCTAATCAGCGAAATGCGTTTTTGCCTTGTCAGTTGAATTGATTTCGATTCTCCGCTGAGAATGGTGTGGTCATAATTAAATCACACAACTGACGACTGTTCAGTTTTCTACGCTTGCCTGAACACCCTATGTTGTGTTGACTGAGCTGGTCTGCTCTCTCCCACTCCCCACGACTAGCCATTCAACTGGTTTGAGTTGGGGGGGGGGGTCTCCATTTGTTGTGTGTGTCCTCGAAGTCAATGGGTGCCCAAAATAAGAAAAAAGGCAAGGAAGAGATGCCATTTGCTTTTCGCTTGAAAAGCAGTTGTTTGCGATTATCATTTTGACAGTTTGCCGGGCTGTTTTTCTTCCACAGGGTCTCTTCCCCATTTCAAAAATGCCTTTTTTGCGTTGTTTTTCACTTGTCGTATGTTTGTTGTTTTTGGTATTTTTTGTTTCGCCTATGATTTATGCATTTTTAAGAGTTGCTTATTGTTTCTAGCAATAAATCGTTTTTAGCTCAGTTTTTGGGTAGTTGGTGACAAGGACCCCTTTCATAAAGCTGGCCGACCAGTCCACTGAGAGTAGAGACAGCGACATGATAATGATTACACTGTGCTACACCAAAAAAATGCTACAGTACAAAAAATAAAAATAGAAGACAATGGGAGCTTGCATCAGGAGGGTGCCAAAGTAGGGAGGTGAAAGTTCTGTTCATTTGATTAAAAAACAAGTTTAAAAGTATCAGTCGGATTTGCCCAGTGATGTATACCCCCAACCAATGTTCGTTTATCTGTATATATATAAGAGTGGATGTATATATAAGAGTGGAATGGCGTGTAATAAAGCTGAGTTTTTTACAAATTCGCCTAAATAGGAACGAAAAAGTACTAAAATGTACTAAAAATTCAATGTTTTGTATTGGACAAACGGAATGAGGTAAAAAAATTGGAAATGACAGTCACTGATGGAGACCAAAGGGTTTTTGGAAATTCGAACTTTAAGGTTACAAAAAGCTCTAAAATGGTACTAAACTTCTAAAATGGTACCATTTGGTATTCTGTGAACGGGTACAGCTAAAAACTTGAAATTTGATATGAGAATATAGGTTCAAAAGTAAGATTGCGTACTGAAAAGTAAGGGTGCGTACTGCACTAAATGATACTAAACTTGAAACAATTTTTTTTTTGGGTGAACGGCGGATGAAGCTGAAATTTTGAAGTTTTTTTCTGAGGACCCAGTTGGTGGTAGGTTTGTGATAAAGAGGTGGTTTTAGAAATGTATACGGGAGTGGTACCAGACGAACGTCTCCGGATCGACTCCAAATGTCATGAAACGGATTTGGTGCACGAAGACCAAGGGTATAAAACCCTTATTTCGATGAAGCACGTATTGACCTATCAAATGATATATATCCTCTGTAGCCATATGACTGAGGGTATAAAAATAGAAGACATTTGTAGCGGAGTTTTGAGAGCCAGCATCGGGAAGTAGCCAAAATAGAATATTTTTACTTCTTAAGATACCGTTTTTTGGCCATATTTTATTGAGAGAGGACGGAAAAAACCAATTTCTTGACTAGCTCCAGGGCTAACATTTCTTTTTTGATCTTTTAATATCCTCCACAATTTTGAAGGAACTTCAAAAAAAAAAAAAAAAATTAAAAATAAAATCTGAAGAAAAATACTTCTTAAATAAAACACCTGGTATGGGGTATATACGAAGACGTCTTCCTTCATAAGCGATTTTTTTGGCATGGGCTGTAGTACCGATGCCGAACCTCAAATACGAAATTTGAAACAATTTCTGGTAATAATGTCGCTAAAATCATAAAAACCGAATATCGGTAGGTATCTTCATATGGGGGCTATCCAAAGACTTGGGCCTGCATACGCGATTTTTTGCCATAGGCTGCAATACCCATTACGAACTTCAAATACGAAATGTGATACAATTCTGGTGAATCATCAAAATACCGAATATCGGGAGGTATCGTTATATGGGGCCTCTCCGAAGACGAGGACCTTTTTGGTCATAAGGTGTTGTACCTATTACAACTTTTAAATACAAATTTGGAAACAATTCCGGTAAAAATATCCCTCATCAAAAAACCGAATATTGGGAGGTACCGTTCTATGGGGACTGTACGAAGACGTGGACCATCATGGGCAATTTTCTGTCATAGGCTGTAGAACCCATTACGAACTTCAAATGAGGAATTTGAAACAATTATGGTGAATAATTTCGCAAATTCATCAAAATTCCGAATATCGGGAGGCATCGTTATATGAGGGCTTTCCGAAGACGTGGACCTGCATACCAAAATTTTGAAACAATTCCGATAAAAAAATATCTTTAAAAATCCGAATATTATATATATAAAAATCCGAATTAATATACCCTCCATAGAATGGTGGAGGGTATAAACAGGTATTTTATATTTTTTCCGATTTGCAGGTTTTGGTGTATTCCGAGATCTATGGTAAAATTTGATGACGAATAATTTGTTGGAATTTTTCGATTTTAAGGAAAAGACCTAAAAGACCCCATTTAATGACTCAACAGAGAGATAATTTTTTTTTTTTGCAAAAGACTTTTGTCAGTTAGGAGATACTATATACATAAAATGCATTGATTCCATGAAATCTTAAGCCAACATTTTCAAAGAAAAAAGAGGGGAACCCCCCCTTCCTAAAATTATCTCCCCATGTTAAATTTCATAACCCCCATACAAGTATCTCATATTATGGATATCCACAATTGTGGATATATTAAATTTGTCATTCCGTTTGCAAAACTTCAATATATTTGTCGGAGACCTATATAAGTATATATATATTTCTGATCAGAATAAAATTATAAGGCGATTTAGTGATGGCCGTCTCTCTGTCCATCTGTCTGTTAAAATTACGAAAGAGCAGACTTTATTTAATCTTAAGCTTAGACATTTGGCCCAAAGGTTTATATTATATACAGCCTGATTGGTGTTGAAAATGGGCTATAGTGGTCCTCCTTTAGGCATAGCACCAATATAACCGACCTCCAGATTTTCGTTTTTTTAAAGGTTTCTACCAAAATTTCCATTCCAATCATCGGAAACTTTACACTTGGGGTTCCTGGTAGATCTGTTCTCTCCCGGCAAAAAATATTCGCTACATGTCCACCAGTTGGTATAGCCCACATATAACGGTACCTCCCGATATTCGCTATTTTTAAGGTTTCTGTCACAATTTCCAATCAAATCCGCTGAAATTTAAGCCCTTTTTATACCCTACACCACAAGGTGGTCAGGGTATTATGTCTTTGTGCATTTGTTTGTAACAGGAAACGAGATAGACCCATAGTTCCTTTTGATGATCTGCATAGAATCACATTCTGAGTCGATTTATGCATGTCCGTCCGTCCGTCTGTCCGTCCGTCCGTCTGTCCATGTATTTTTGTAAACAAAGTACAGGTCGCATTTATTGCCCGATCCAGATGAAATTTTTCACAGATCATTTGTTCGGCCCAAGGACGAACCCTATTCAAATTGGAAATAATCGGTCAAAATTTAGATATAGCTCCCATATATATATTCGTCCGATTTGCCTTTTATTGTGCACCAAACGTGTAATATCAGTCCGAAAAGTATGGAATTTTGCACGTACGATCAGATTGGACCTCAAAATAAGTATTCCAAATTTCATCGAAATCGGTTCAGATATAGCTATAGCTACCATATATATTGTTCATCCGATTTGTTATTTTTGTCCTCCGCAGCCGTAATATGCACTCTGTAACAACAATATTTGGTGAAATTTATCAAATACAGCTCAGAAATACATTTGCTAAATTTTATCGAGATCGGTTCAGATTTGGATATAGCTCCCACATATAACTTCGTCCGATTTACATTGGATTGTGCACCAAACGTCTAATATTAGCCCAAATTGGATGATTTGGCACTTACGACCGAATTGAGTCTAGAAGCTAGTATGTCAAATTTGGTGAAGATCGGTTCAGATATAGCTATAGCTCCCATATATACTGTTCATCCGATTTGTCATATTTGTTACCCACAGCCGTAATATGCACTCCGTAACAACGATATTCAGGGAAATATATCAAATAGAGCTCAGAAATATCTTTGCCAAATTTTATCGAGATCGGTTCCGATTTGGATATATTTTTATCCGATTTCAGATTAATTGTGCACCAAATGGGCAATACAACTCCGAATTTAAAAGATACAAATGCTTCGGCATATTTAGTTCTTTGAACTTTAAATTATAATAATAATCATAGCGTGTATGATTGAATACTCCCATAAAAACTTTTAATTGTTATGCGCAGCTCAACTAAATTAGCAAAGTGGTGTAGGGTATCATAAAGTCGGCCCCGCCCGACTTTAAGACTTTCTTTACTGGTTAATTGTTAACTCTTCTTTCAAAATCGTTTCCATCTTTTTTTTTTTTTTTTTTTTTTGTAATTTTAGAAGAAAATTAAATTTTGTTGCCCTGTGTAATGCTGATCATCATCGTCATCATTATGAGCCCTGATGATTTATGCTTCTTTAAATTCAACCAGTCGCCGCTGCGCTGCAGTGGTGTGAGTTTCCTACTTAAAGTCACTTTTTCATTTTCCTGTTTATCTTGGCATTGTCTTTGTATCTGCTTTACGATTTGCTTGTTCGCTTGGTCTTGGTCTTGGTCTTCGTTTTCTTGAGGTTGTAATTAAATCACCGGCAAACACTTAATCAAGTTTTCTCAAGTTTCTAAATCACTTTCATTTCACAATGGACTCTGGCGATAATTTGTTTCCTTTTGAATGCTTCAACGCTTCGACAATGTTGTACGACACATTTGCAGATGTCACACCAACACCGAGGCAAGGCAAGGTACTTTCAACATAAACACACACACTGATATGTTTAAGTCTTCAACTAAGCAAACACGTATAAACGCAAGGATCCATAGCCAGATTTGGATGTGGGATTGAGAAGGGGAGGGGGGGGAGGGAGAAGTGGAAGGATATTTTGGAGTAGTTTATGTGTTGCTTATCACATATTTTGGATGTATGTATGTTTGTATGTATATATGTAAGTTGGGTGTATGTAAGTATTTGAGTATGTTAAGGTATGCCATCCTCACAGCTGCTAATATAGCCACGATTGCATGTTAAATATATGTTATGTTATGGCCTTTGTATATGTATGTGTGTTGCTGTGAGAAAATTAAATTGAAAACGTGCTGAAGCGTTAAACTGTTTGTCAACTTTCTCTCTCTCCCTCTGTTTCGATGTCAATCTATGGACATATGAAAATTAGTAACCTCAGCAAGATGTCCACAGTTGTTTAGTCTTTTGGCCAGTCCCAGACGTGATAGTAATAATAATAATCACAACAAATGTGTAACACAAAAATAAACAAATAATCACCAGTAAATAAAAGGATATCAACTAGTTCGGATATAAAACACACATATAAATATTCACATGATTATTTAGAAATTTAGGAGAAAACACATTCCCGGGTGAAAATTTAGTTTCTTATCAGAAGAGGTTAAATTTGGTGGTAATGACATATTTCAAATTGTCTCTGAAAATTGTAGTGGTTAACAAAAAAGGACGAAAATAATGCTATATCTAAGAAGGTTGAAGATTCTGCCAAATTTATGTAGATATGTTGAGATTCTCAGATTTCTTAAATCCTGGAACTTAAAACCTTGATATGTTCTCTTGTTACAGTTGGCAAAATATCTATGGCCGTGACATTCAATATTTCCGATGGTTGAATTGTAAAGTACTCATATTCTCGATGCTATGGGCAAATTGATATGAGGGCAAATCAAAAAGGGGCAAGTTAAATAGCAGCTAAGTTCGGCCGGGCCAAGCTTTTAATACCCTCTACCATTTTGAAGAAACTTGAAAATTAAAAAAAAAAAAACAAGTTAAAAATCAGTAAGTTCGGCCGGGCTGAACTTTGAATACTCTCCACCATTTGGAACGAATTTGTAAATTTTCAAAAAATAAAATCCGTTTAAAATTCTGTTAAAATCTTAAAAATACCAAATACAGCTGTTATATTGGGGTCTCTACGACGTGAACCTACATAGGCTATATTTGTCATAAGCCATTGCCATATTAAAATTCGAAACTTGAAATAAACGGTGAATAATGTAGCTAAAATCGTCAAAATATCGTATATAGGGAGGTCCCGTTATATCGGAGCTATACGAAGGCCTGTACCTGCATAGACAATTTGCTATCACAGGCTGTAGCATCTATTACGAACTTGAAATACGACATCTCAAACAATTTCGGAGAGTATAGTATCTAAAATTGTCAAAATATAGAATATAGGGAGGTACTGATATATGTGGCCTATACGAAGACCTGGACCTGCATTCAAAATTTTCTGTCACAGACTGTAGTTCCCATTACGAACTCTAAATACGTAATTTGAAACTACTCCGGTGAATAATGACGCTAAAATCATCAAAATACCGAATATAGGGAGGCATCGTTATAAGGGGGCTATACGAAGACGATGACCTGTATACGCGATTTTTTGTTATAGGTTATACCGAATATAGGGAGACATCGTTATAAGAGGGCTATACGAAGACGAGGACCTGTATACGCGATTTTTTGTTATAGGTTGTAGTATCCATTGCGAACTTTGAATGCAAAATTAGAAACAATTCCGGTAAAAATTATCCCTAAAATCATTAAAATGCCGAATACTAGGAGGTACCGTTACATGGGGGCTATAAGAAAACGTGAACCTACACAGATACTTATACTTATAGTACGCATTACGAACTTCAAATACGAAATTTGAAAGCTAAAATCATTGAAATACCGAAAATATGAACCTTTGTGGGTGAGGTACCAGAAGGGGTTCACAGATATATATATATATATATATTTATATATATATATATATATATATATATATATATATATATATATATATATATATATATATATATATATATATATATATCTGTGAACCCCTTCTGGTACCTCACCCACAAAGGTTCATATTTTTCGGTATTTCAATGATTTTAGCTTTCAAATTTCGTATTTGAAGTTCGTAATGCGTACTATAAGTATAAGTATCTGTGTAGGTTCACGTTTTCTTATAGCCCCCATGTAACGGTACCTCCTAGTATTCGGCATTTAATGATTTTAGGGATAATTTTTACCGGAATTGTTTCTAATTTTGCATTCAAAGTTCGCAATGGATACTACAACCTATAACAAAAAATCGCGTATACAGGTCCTCGTCTTCGTATAGCCCTCTTATAACGATGTCTCCCTATATTCGGTATAACCTATAACAAAAAATCGCGTATACAGGTCATCGTCTTCGTATAGCCCCCTTATAACGATGCCTCCCTATATTCGGTATTTTGATGATTTTAGCGTCATTATTCACCGGAGTAGTTTCAAATGCGGGAGGTACCCGCATGTGCGGGAGGTACCGGAAGAAATGGTCCAGGCTCTATCATCTTTACAACAGATCTTGTGTTGATGAAAATATTGGAATGTGCCAAGTCGGAATGGAATCGGATCTCACTTTGGCGTTTTCATGGATATTCAAAATTTTAACCCTTTGTGGGGGAGTACCAAAAGGAGTGGACCGATACATCCCATCTTCACATCAGATCTTGTGTTCGTAGAAATAATGGAATGTGTGAAATATAAAGAGAACCGAATACTTATTCCAAGTTTTATGATCGTTTCGGTTGTTCATAACTTTGACCGGAGACTCCTTTCGAGAGCACCAGGCAGCTAGACAGACCGAAGGACGGACATCGCTAGATCGACTCCAAATGTTCTGAAGCGAATTTGGTTCAAAGAGATCTAGGGTCTAAAACAATGATTTCGATGAGGCATGTTTTGGCCGTATCAAATAATAGGGTAGCCATATGGATGAGGGTATAAAAATTAGAAATATCGGCAATCAGGTTTCCAGAAGTCAAATATTAGGCATCTTCAGCAATATTCTAATTTGTTTAAATGTAATATCCAACGCTTAAATATAACGGTCTATGAAAATGGTTTTCAAGTAATTGGCAACACGAAAACGTAAACAAACTAAACACATCTAATTTTTTAGTGTTGCCATCTATGTACCCATAATCACATCAATTGAAAATATACATAAATTGAATTTTCTTGTACAGATGGCGCTACAAGATAAAATTTATATTACAACTCAAAACCATGCAATACATACATTTAAGATACTTCTCAACAGATGGCGATGGCTATTTATAATTTTGCACATATTTAAAAAATTGAATAGCCAACCGCTCTTTTTTAGCAACATTATTAACTGGAATTGTTTAAAATTTTGGTATTTGAAGTTCGTAATGGATACCACAGCCTAAGACAGGAAATTGTCTGTGCAGGTCCACGTCTTCCTATAGTCCCCATATAACGGTACATCCCTATATTCGGTATTTTGATGATTTTAACGTCATTATTCACCGGAATTGTTTCGAATTACGTATTTAGAGTTCGTAATGGGAACTACAGTCTGTGACAGAAAATTGCCTATGCAGGTCCAGGTCTTCGTATAGGCCCCATACACCAGTACCTATATTCGGTATTTTGACGAGTTTAGGTACAATACCCACCGAAATTGTTTGAGATGTCGTATTTGAAGTTCGTAATGGATGCTGCAGCCTATGACAGAAAATTGTCTATGCTGGTCCAGGTCTTCGCACAGCTCCGATATAACGGTATCTCCCTATATATGAGATTTTGATGATTTTAGCTAGATTATTCACCGTTTACTTCAAGATTCGAATTTGAATATGGTAATGACTTATGACAAACAATGCCTATGTAGGTCCACGTCGTATAGACACCAATATAACGGCTTTATTCGGTATTTATAAAATTTTAACAGAATTTTGTATGTATTTTATTTCAAAATTCGTTCCAAATAGTGGAGGGTATTCAAAGTTCGGCCCGACCTGCTTTTTAATTTGCTAATAATAGAATTACCAATCGCTGTTTTTGGTCGAATTATTTTATTTCGTATTTTTTTTTTTTCATAAGTTTTTCCTCTGTCTTTTTTAGAGTTAATGCATGAAAGTGACATAAAAATTCGTTTTGGGTAGAAATTGTCAAAAGAGGAAATATTCTGTACAAAATTTCCCCATAAATAAACAATACATCTAGGTTAAACAATTTTTAAGAAAATTACATGGCAAGTTTATATATTACAAGAGAAAATATGTCTTCATTAATTTTAGTTTATATATATTATTTTATTTTCTACAAATTTAGTCCTTTTTCTGAATTTGTTAAAAATGTTCAAATGTTCGATACAAGTGTCTTCTATTTTTAGCTCTGCTCTTGAATTTTTCTATTGCTATTGAATTTTTCTTTTAAGTATTTTTTAGTATAATTCTTAATCTCTGAATTCTACCTTGTATGTATCTCATAAGTCAAATGTTTTCTATATTTTGTCCCTATTTTCTATTTCAAGCCTTTAAAATTGATTCGAAGGAAAATAATTCAAATTATTTACCAAAATGTATGGACCTCAATCAAATGACAGGGATCTCTGAATACCAACAGATGATATTTGATGGAAGCAGTTTTGAACTTATTGACCTGCCATCACAATAACTCATATTCCCCACTTTTATACATCCTCAAAATATTCAAACGCATATTTATCTATAAAATGATTTTTTTTTATTATTTTCTTTTTTTGTTATAATAATATTCGATATTTAATGCAAGCATTATAACTAGATTTTCGATACATGGGATATACGGAGGTCGTTATATATAAATATGTACAGAGTAATAAAAAACACATCTTTAAAATACATGGTACACGATATACCATAATGGATAATATAAATTATACAAAATAAAAAAAAAATACTACAATAATACATATGTATATATATAAAAGAAAAAAAAAAACACAAAATTACATACAAAAATTCCTACTTGGCTAATTATGAATTAATAAAAAATATCGATTTTTTTAGTATCAACTGGCTCTAGGTTATTGTCGTCCAATATATATTTATATATAGTATATAATGTATATTGATAATGCTCCTTGGTTTCTGTTGGGGGGTTTAGAGAAAGCAGCATTTGCTACCGGGGGGATTGTTTGTGGCAATCCTTTTATGTGCAATTAAAAAAAAAAAACAAAATTATAAATTCCTGAGTCTAATTAATTATTTAATGGGGGAAAACATGGGGTTCCTTCGGGGAGGTGTTTCCTACTAAGAATGTTGTGTATATAATTTTTTGATTAGTTATGCTTGTTTCTTGTCCTTTTTGTTCTATGGAACTCTATAAAAAAAATATTGCATATTATTGCTTCTAGTAGAAACTAATATTCTATTGCTATTTTGAACTAAAATATTTTGGCACTAGATTTTCACAAAAATTTTCAAATTCTAAAATTTCGATTTCCTTGCCATGGAAATTGATTTTCCGGTGCCAAAATACAGTGGTGTAATTGGTATATTGCTTTCGATCCACTTTGTTGAGTACCTAACACGTATCGGTACGTCCATTAGGTTTTGATATAATTGCCTTCTTTTATGGTTTCTACTCCTCTTCCCCTCAAACCATGCCAAAATCTGTACAAACGGCAGTGGGTTGATTATTTTGAGGTTTCTCCCTAACCGAGGCAGTGGCTGTGGAAGAATTTGCTGCTGCTGACGCCGCCGCAGCTGCTGCAGCGGCCATATTCAATTCCACCAATGTATCAATGCTATTCAAACTAACACCCTGCAGGATTTTCTGGGCTGCCAATGAGGTAAAATTAAACGATAAATCCGTTAGGCTGGGAAAGTTGTAAAGATCCTCTGCCTCGGCTTGATGTTCTTTGGAAAGACTTAAACGCCTATCCAAGGTGTCCTTGCGTATGGATTTATCCACCGAACTTAGGCAGTTGGTATCCTTTTGGGCCAAATTTGGTTCACTGCCAATCGAGTTGAGATTCTTTTGCAGAATCTGGGCCAAGCTACCCCCACCACCGCCTCCCCCTCCAGAATTATTGGGATTTCCACTCAGCGAAGTGTTTGAATTCAGATTATCATTTTTGGCCAACAGAGTTGAAGAGTCATATCTCAAATTGTTTAGCTCACAATTCGAATTAATGGTCTTGTTCAAAGTGTCCTTGGATGACTTCTCATAAAATCTGAGATTACCCACCGAACCGGTCATTTCCAGCTTAGCCTTGCTGAAATCAATGCCACTCATCAGTTTCACATCATCACAGGGTGTTGTGGGCTGGGAATCGCTGTTCTTCAGCACATTGTTTTTATAAATCAACTGGCCTGCATTGGAGGGGGCCACTGCCAGACTTAGCTTCCGACTGTTATTCATGGTTGTGGTCGTTGGCGTTGTGTTGGTATTTGTACCTGATTCCATGAGATTGTTCTTGGAGGCCTTTGGAAATTCAATGGAATCATGAGGCTTATCCGAGGACAAGGAGCTTAAATATGACATGGAATCACAGGTTTCGGTATCCGAACCACGATTCGAACCACTTTCCGCATATATTTGATTCTCAGGGGTGACTGGCAACTCCGGCGTTTGACTTTTTTCCTTGCCATTTTGCCTTAGCTTGTGATTGGCCCCGGCGGCCATGTGCTGCTTGGACAGAGTTTTCTTGATGATCTCGCCTCTCTCATTCATGGTGGTTTCATTGTTGAATATAAACACATTGGAATTCTCATTGAGTTTGCTGTTCTCAAAGGTTATAACACTTTGAGCCGGGGTGTTTTGGACCACAATTTTGGTATTTGGCAGACAATGTTGGCCATCATTGGAGGTGGTCAGTTTGAGGGTAATTGAATTACTCGATGGTGAATTGGCAATGGCTGCAGAATTTTCCATATTTTCTGCCTGGCCATTTAGACGGGATTCCAAGGGAGAACTCGAATTGCCCGATTGGCCCGAGCCCATATGCTTGGGAGAGCTGGTATTGGGCGTGGAGGTAGAGGAAGCCTGATTTCTCATTATTTGCTCAGCATTACGGGCCCTCAACACCTGATGTCGTGGGGTTCCCCTGGGCGAACCATTCAACATTATTATGGAACGAGGTTGTATAACTGTGGAACTGCTGGAACGTTGCGAATCTAGACTAGAATGACCACTTGTGCGTACATACGACACCTTGCCGCTATCAATGCTGGAGGGTCCCGAGGTGCCGGCATACAGAGAAGTTTTGCCCGATTCCAAACTTGAGGGACCACTTTGCCACATACGATAATCGGGTCGGCTGTCCGAATTTCTATTGTTGGCAGGTGTTAGTTTCGTTGAAGCCGTCGTGGTGGTGGTAGTGGTGTTCCGCGAAGGCGAATGCTCCAGCATGTGACGAGCCACTGAACCGCTGTGTATGGATTTTTGTGAGCTACGATATGGTGTACTGGCCCGAGCCGGCAGTGTATTTGTATTGCCATTATAATTGGAGGTTGGTACGCCAACACCACTTCCACTACCATTCGTTTTATTATTTAAATGCGATGTGGCAGGTATGGATTGTGTAGAACGGGGCAGAGAGCTACTACTGTAGACAGGCGAACGTCTTCGTATGGGTGAACAATCTCGCGAAGATATCACAAATGTGGATTCACTTGACAAATTGCGGCGATGTCGGCGCGGCAGGGTCAAGGAACGTTGACTCAACTCCGAGCCATCATAGAATGTGGAATTCGACAAGGTGTGTACCGTGGGCATGTCCTGGAAGAGGAAAAACGTCAAATTAATATTGGGCCAACTAAATAGAGTCAGATTCGTAGCTTTGAAACAATAACAATAAAAGTACTCAAAAAATATCAGAATTGATCTAAGGGATTTTCTTAAGGCTAGACTAGACATGATGTTAGAGTCACATGTAAAGTTTTTCACAATTATCTGTTACATTTTTATAGCATAATTTAAGGCGCTGTACAGAATTTAAGATTAAAGGAATTTTTATTTAAAAACGGAAGACGAAACACCGAAAATCAAGGTGTACAGTTATATTCGGGCTATACAAAATAAAGTAGACCTACATTGACAAATTTTTTGCAATAAGTTATTCTAGCCACTAAGAGACCGAAATGCAGCTTATTTGGATGTTATCTGATAAACTTCGAACCCTTTGAAATATCGAAAAAACAGGAGGTATACAGGGTGAGATGAAAAAACTGCAACAACTTTAGACTGCTGTCATTTCTAAGCCACTCGTCCGACAGCTGTTAAAATTATTCCAGTGACAGCTTATTGTATTGTTTACAAGCGTACAAAAGCATTTTGTCGAGAATTTTCGTGATGGAATTCAAACGTGATAGTGTGATTTCTTTATCTTTGGCTGGAAAACCACAACTGGCTATCGTTAGAGCACTCCAGCATTTAAATTTGAATAAATCTTTTATGGCTCTTACCATCGCTCGTTACCGTGATACTGGTAGCGTAGCCCGACGTCAAGGAAATGGACGAAAAAAAAAAAAACAGCAACATCAGCAGAAATGGTTCGAAAAGTAAAGAAGCGACTTGATCGAAATCCTCGTCGCAGTGGCCGAAAAATGGCTCGTGAGCTGAACATATCGCAATATTCCATTCGGTAAATAGTGAAAAATGAGCTCGGGGTAAAGCCATTGAAATTCCAATTGGTGCAAAAACTTACAACGCAACAGAAAGAAAATAGACTCAAAAGAGCTAGAGTTGCTTCGCTTGGCCGAAAGTGGTGAACTATCGAATTTGGTTTTCTCGGTCACCGATGAGAAAACATTCGTTGTCCAGCAGTTTGTAAACAAACAAAATGATCATGTTTAGTTGCCAAAGAGTTCAGCTGAAAATGTGCATCTTCGGTTGGCCACCAGAACTCAAGCGCCGGTCATGATGTGGTGTGGGCCGCCATAACAGCCAATGGTCGCTTTCCGCTAGTATTAATCGACCGTGGCAGCAGAATAAATGCCGAATATGATCGCAAAAATATTTTGGCCGCAGGCCTTGGACATTCCAACAGGACTCAGCATCGTCGCACTCAGCACGCGCCACCCAAGAATGGTTACAAAATGAGGTTCCTCGCATCATTTCCTGCGCACAATGACCACAAAAAT
Organism: Musca domestica; assembly: GCF_030504385.1. NCBI lineage: Eukaryota > Metazoa > Arthropoda > Insecta > Diptera > Muscidae > Musca > Musca domestica. The sequence goes on from NW_026712231.1 coordinate 671,115, forward strand.
ATCCGGATTCCAATCCGTTGGACTATTGTGTCGGGAGTATTTTTGAAAGCAATGTTGGCACTAAAAAATGCCAAAGTGTCGATCACCTCAAGCAGGCACTTCGCCGGGCCATAATATCACAGAGCAACATTCGGGCAGCGTGTGACGGTTACGTTGGACGTTTGGAATAATTCGTGCCAAAGGTGATGAATTATAGCAGACGAATTATAGGAGAATTTTGCACAAACTCACATGAAGTACGGTTTTAAACAATTCGTGACGTTCAACTAAGATTTTGACTTCTGAGACCTGCAGTAGTATTTTATGGAAATACATAAAGCGCATATTTGGCTGGCTTAAGTCATCGCCTGGCTTCTTCGTAAATGAACAAAGGAGTTTTAGGTTGACCTAGTTCGATTTTGGCCCTAGGCTCCTTTGTTCATTTCCGAAGAAGCCAGCCGATGACTTAAGCCAGCCAAATAAGCGCTTTATGTATTCCCAGCTTAAGAGACACTTTTAGTGACTCGCTTGGTAATCAAAATGTTCTACCGAAATGATTCTTCTGTGGTCATCATTTCAAAGATACTATATAACCAAATAATCTTAATTTGAATGTTTCAAAATCTATGAAAGAGGGGTGACTTCGCCTTCTATATTTAGGTTATTTTGCGATGGAAATATTCAAAACGCCGATACACGACCAAAATGTGCCTAAATAACGGTTTTAGACCCTAGGCCTCTTTGGGCATTTTAGCAGGGTCCGTCCGTCTGTTTGGTCGACTGGTGGGTATGATAACTCTCGAAGATATCATTCGATTTGATCCAAACTTGGAACAATGTAATATTATTATCAAACTTAAATCGAATTCAGAGATGGATAATACCGATCCACTCCTTCTGGTATCTCACCGACAAAAGGTCAGGATTTTAGTAAGACATTATTTTACCTCATTGAATAATAAAGGATCACCTGATTTGTTTGAAATTTTGCAAATCCTAATATTTGTGTAAGTGCTAGGTATTGTGTAAAAAACGGACAGTATAGGCCCATTCCTTCTAGCATCTCCAATATTTCTACCAGCCCTAGATCGGGTACGAAAATAACTTAGAAGGAAACACTAATATTAGTACTTCTCCTAAAATTCTGAATGAACATAAGGCTCATAAAATTCGTAATTAGCATCTGATTGTTTACCAACTTCATTATACTCGATCTGGTGTGGAGAGGGATATAGCCTGCCAAAGCTTCAAGTAACTCTCTTACAAAGGGTCAACATGAATATATTGTCAAACTCTGAGGGTACATATCTGCCTTAAAACCGACATACTTATTTGTTACTTTAAAATTTACAGGGAGTGCCTAAAAGTATGCTATAAAATGCCTAAGCTTAATGTGAAAAACCAAACGACGTAGATACCGATGCAATAACTTTAGACGTTATTTTTTGAAAGCTACCGGATCGAGATGCCCAAATATGATCTTTTGATTCACTTACATGATCCTGGGTCTGTGTACCCACACTATGAAGATGTACCGCCTTGGAATTAAACCATTCCGCTGGTGGAAACTGGGCAGAGTAGGTTTCAAGTTGACGTGACTTATTTCGGCCGCTGCGGCGAAATAGACGCGATAACAAAGATCCTTTTTCTGGAAATGACAAAACGAACAAATTAAACTAAAATCGTGTCCATGAGACCATAGTCACTTTGACTCACTTGGTGATGAGGAATCTGTGCTTTGGTACTCCGAACTACTGCTATCCGTGTTTAGGGTCTGAGCATAGGTTTTCGATAGGCTACGCGTTGAGGCACATCGCTGTAAACGTTTCGATGAACCAAACAGTCGTAAGCTATGCCTTCGTTCCAGACTTCGAGGTGTGGGAAATGAGGAGCTGCGTCGTTTTGAGGTTCGTGGATATAGGATTTTATCACTTGGGTTGCCTGAAAGGGGGAACACAAGAGATTTTCATTAAATGTTTCTACATTCCCTCCTCTCTCCGCGGAGAACTTACCACCACATATAACATCGGCCAAATTCGTCTGTATACACTGGTGTGTCAAATCTCCATCACGTTCGGTAGAAATTTCACCATACAACGAATGTAGGGCCTCCTCGTTGGTCATTAACATGGTGCGCGGCTCTGAGGGTACACTTTCGGCCGATTCATTTAAATCTTCATAGCCGTTGTGATGACTGCGCGGCCGTGAACGGGAACGTCGTCTTCTGTAGAAACGGAAAAAAATAATAATTATAAAATGTTCAAATAAATTTTCAAAATTTCTGGGGTCCAATTCCTGTTCCATGAAAATATGAAATTGAAAATTTTTTAAAAGAAAAATGTCGATTAAAATTTTTTATTAAAAAAAATATTTTTTCTTCACTATTTTCACAGAACAAGAATTTGCGCCCCCGCTGAACTTACTCTGGCGTCAGTATAAAGTAACCCTTTGCCGTCTGATAGATTTTCTGATCCTGCATCAGCTGGGCCAGTGAATCGTAAATCACCTCCACGGAGGGTGCCGTCATGTGTGGAAATCGTACTTGTATCTTTGTGCGTATATTTTCTATGGTTGCTGAATGACCTTCGGCCGTTAAGTCCATAATAACATCACATAGAGCTTCGGGTAGCGGGGTAAATTGACCCTGCATAATGGGCGTTACAATGCAGTCCTCAATGTCACCTAAAAAGAAAGTAAAAAAGAGAAAAGAGGTTAGTTAAGTTAGCTTCGGAGAAAGAAAAAAATAAAACGATATTTTTGAAATTTGCATTTTTTTAGCGATAAAAAAACCTTTCATGGGTTTTTCGGCAGTATAATTTAGTTGGAAGGCCAAAGGGAAGCCCTATGTAAAGGACGATTTTTAAGAGCTATAGGAAAGTATTTTCCAGGAAAAAACATAAAATTCTCAAAAAGGCATGATAGTTTTATTTGGATTGATAGTACCCTCCATATAATTTAAAAATACTTGAAATCAGGATTTATCCTTATAAAGAGACGATACCAAAAAGTGGACCGATTGGCTTCTTTTTTTTAAAGAAGCGATTCTTGAAGTAATTCAAAGCACACACTAAATTGTCAAAGCTCTATATGGCGAATTATATCTCAATATATTGGGTCTGCCTTGTGTATGGTCAAGCTATATAAAGGCTTTAAAAGAATTAGGCCTAAAAACCTGAAACTCATTTAGGATTTTAATTTACAAACCAATAACTATAAAATCCGCTTGAACTTTCCACAATCCAGACTGGCTATTGGACAGTGGAATTATGAGAAAATGTTCATCAAATCAAAAAAAGTGCTAAATTTGTCGAAAATAAAGAGGTTTTTGATGATATATTTTCATGGGACATGTTAGGTATATAACTTTCATTTGGTCAGAGACTCTTAATGAAATTTAGTCTAGAATATTTCTTGCTTTGACACTTTCCCCCAAAAAATCACGTATTAGGCGAGATTTTGGCATGAAATGGAAAGATGTTAAATTAGAAGTAAATAAGTTAAAAATTATCAGTCGGGTTTGCCGACGGATGTATATCCTCATCCTATGTTCGATTTTTTAAATATATTTTGACTTGTGTTATGATAATTTAAACTATTGACCCTCTATGACCCTCTATCCAAATGAATAGGACCATTTTGTCCATTTCGTATCGGACCTAAATAAATATGATATGAATATTGTGGCATGACAGGCTTGGACTACATCGACTACTTCCTTCACCTTATATGAGATGCAGGGTGAGATGAGAAAACTGCAACCAATTTCAGACTGCTGTCATTTCTAAGCCACTCGTCCGACAGCTGTTAAAATTATTCCAGTTACAGCTCATTATATTGTTTACAAGCGTACAAAAGCATTTTGGTGAGAATTTTCCAGAAAAAAGTTATTCGGGATGGAATTCAAGCGTGATAGTGTGATTTCTTTATATTTGGCCGGAAAACCACAAGTGGCTATCGTTAGAGCACTCCAGCATTTAAATGTGAATAAATCTTGTGTGTCTCGTACCATCGCTCGTTACCGTGATACTGGTAACAGCGTAGCCCGACGTCAAGAAAGTGGACGGAAGAAAACAGCAACATCAGCAGAAATGGTTCGAAAAGTAAGGAAGCGACTTGATCGAAACCCTCGTCGTAGTGGCCGAAAAATGACTCGTGAGCTGAACACATCGCAATATCCCCTTCGGCAAATATTGAAAAATGAGCTCGGGGTAAAGCCATTGAAATTCCAAAAAGGGCAAGAACTTACAGCGCAACAGAAAGAAAATAAGCTTAAAAGAGCTAAAGAGTTACTTCCCTTGGCCAAAAAGGGTGAACTGGCGAATTTGGTTTTCTCCGTCTCCGATGAGAAAACATTCGTTGTCCAGCAGTTTGTAAACAAACAAAATGATCGGGTTTACTTGCCACAGGGGTCAGCTGAAAATGTGCACCTTCGGTTGGCCACCAGAACTCAAGCGCCTCCTATGGTGATGGTGTGGGCCGCCATAACAGCGAATGGTCGCTCTCCGCTCAGAATAAATGCCGAATATTATTGCGAAAATATTCTGGAGGGTATATTAAAGCCGTGGGCACGCAAACATTTTGGCCGCAGACCTTGGACATTCCAACAGGACTCAGAACCATTGTTCTCAGTACGTGCCACCCAAGAATGGTTACAAAATGAGGCTCCTCTCATCACTTCCAACGGCCACCAAAATCTCCGGAAGTCAATACGTTGGACTATTGTGTCTGGAGTATTTTGGAAATCAAGGTTGGCATTAAAAAATACCAAAGTGTCGATCACCTCAAGCAAGCGATTCGCCGAGAATGGGCCAAAATACCGCAGAGCCACATTCGGGCAACAAGTGACGGTTTCATTGGCCGTTTGAAGGCCATAATTCGTGCCAAATGTGACCAATTCGAACAAATCGAAACTTATTCTAAAATTTGAAGCTATTTCCGACATTTTTTGCTTTCGTTCAATAAATTAAAAAAAAATGTATAAATTATGGCCTTTGACTTTGTTGCAGGTTTTTTATTTCACCCTGTATGGGTGAAATTTGAAGAGAGTTGGATGCTTATTTCGCTTCCTTTATGCGTTTTGTTTTTCAAAATCTTGAATCCTATGTGGGGGGAGGTACCTGAAGGAATGGTCCGATCTGTACCATTTTCATAACAGATCTTGTGTTGATGGAAATATTGAGATGTACCAAGTCTCAATGGAATCGGATGATGATCTCGCGTTTCAAAGGCTTCATGGATTATCAAAATGTTGACCATTTGTGGGGAGGTACCAGAAGGAGTCGACCGATATATACCATCTTCACAGCAGATCTTGAGTTAGTAGAAATAATGGGACGTGTGAAATATGAAGACAATCGAGAGCTTATTTCGGATTTTAAAATAGTTTTGGTTATTCAAAACTATGACCCTTTGTAGGGGAGGTACCTGAAGGAATGGTCCGATCTCTATCATCTTTATAACAAATCTCGTGTTTATAGAAATATTGAAATGTACCAAGTCTGAATGGAATCGGATGATGATTTCGCGTTTTAAAGGCTTCATTGATTATCAAAATGTTGACCCTTTGTGGGGGAGCTACCAGAAGGAGTGGGTCAATATATCGACATCTAGTGTTAGTAGAAATAATGGGATGTGTTAAATATGACGACAATCGAGCGTTTATTTCGAATTTTAAAATCGTTTTGGTTATTCAAAACATTGACCCTTTGTGGGGGAGGTACCAGAAGAAATGGTCCGATCTCTACCATCTTTATAACAAATGTCGTGTTTATAGAAATATTGAAATGTGCCAAGTCTGAATGGAATCGGATGATGATTTCGTGATTTATGAGCTTCATGAATGTTCAAAATTTTGACTCTTTGTGGGGGAGGTACCAGAAGGAGTGGGTCGAAATATTCCATCTTTACACCAGACCTTGGGTTAATGAAAATATTTTGATGTGTGTAAATTGAATCAATCGGACACTTACAGCACATTTCATAAAAGTTATATTTATTCATAATTTCGAACGATTTTGGGGAAGTACTTGATGGAGTGGACCGATATAGTCCATTTTCGCACCTGATCTAGCATTGATTTAAAAATTCGGATTTTCATAGTTAAAACAAAATCAGATTATCCTTTCTCTTTCTGCGGAGTAAAATAGTTGTTCTTTTTTTGAAATTTCGACCTTTTGTGGGTGCTGTACCAAAAGGAGTGGACCGATACTGCCCATCTCCGAACTTGGTATAAATTTGATAATAATATTACGATGTACCAAGTTTGGACCATATTGGATACTCCCTTCGAGAGTTAGTTAGAACGACGGACATCACTAGATCGGCTCCAAATATTCTGAAACGGAATTGGCCCTTTTCGAATAGGGTATAAAACCGTTATATCGACTAGACACGTTTTGTCCGTATCAAATGATACATACCCTCTGTAACCATATGGCTGAGGGTATAAAAAAAAAGGATTTTAACCTGCCTATTAAAGAAGGTCCAAAAAGACCTCTTCGGTGACTTGCTTGGGGGTTAAATGTTCTACACAAATAATCCTCGGATTGTTGTCTGTAATACTGCCTAAAACACAATGCACGAATTACCAAGGAATTTTGGTTCGAAATTTCAAAAAAAAGAAAAAAAAAACCGAAAAGGAACTGGGGGGATTTAATCATTTCTGGCTCTACTTTCATAATCCGCAGGATTTTTGCTGCAGTTATTGAAAGAATTGAATCTAATTAATGTTAATTTTTCCGCTCGTATTTATTTAAAAAAATTATACATTTCAAATAATTTTCAATATTTAATTTTTTTCCCTCCCCTAAATTTCAAAACTCCAACCTCCTTGGTTTATATGTTGACGGATTAATGGGCGTTCTGGCAGGTGTTGGTTGTACTGTAGTCTGATTTCGTGGACATTGTGGTGGTGGTGGTTGTGGTGGCGATGCAGTTTTAGTAACTGGACAACGTGTGGGACTTTTTGCAGAACGTTCAGATCCACTTACAAGAGAAGAGGGCATATTAAAAGTTGCATTTCCCAGGCCACCCTTAAGCACAGAGGATATATCAAAGGTTTTATTTCCAATGCCAGCCCTAACCGCAGAGGCCATATCAAAGGTCGTATTACCAGCTTTACTTCCCGTTGGCAGGGTATAACTGCGCGATGAGGCCCTTATCACCCCCGAATTTTCATTGTAATTTTCTATGGAAACACTATTGGCTGATTCCTCGGTACCCTGGGGACTGTAGGTCATCGAATAATCGGTGAAATTACGTATCGAAGGTCCGGTGGCATTAGAGGTCTTATTCATGGTTGAATTTATTGCCACACCACCTGTGGCAAAGGAATTAGGGTTCATGGAAGAGGACTTGTCCCTTGAGGTGTCCATAAATGTCATTGATTGGGGTGACCATTGTTGGGCAGAAGATTGCCTCGAAGATTCATTGAAGGCTGCAGGTGGAGGTAATTTGAAGGATTCATTATTGGGTTCCGGACCTTGAGGGGCATTAAAGGTGCTATTCATGGGACATTGCCGTGTTGTAAAGGTGGTATTGGTGGGATATTGTGCTGTCCGATTGGCCGCCACTTGATATGTGGCATTTGCGGGTTTTCTGGCCGGAAGCGAATAGGTCTCATTGTTGGCTAGCTGTCGGGGACATCTTGGTGTTGAGGCCAAATTGGGATTGATTTGAAACGAATCCTCAAAGGTACTTTCAAAGGTGGGCTCCTCATCACTGAGGGTATAGGTCAGATCTTCACGAAATGGACAAGAGTTACTGGCATTATATGTTCCATAGGTTCTGGAAGCCATTGTACTCTCATCATAATCCTGGGAATCGTCATAATAGCTGGCTTCACCATACATCTCCTCAATTTGATTGGCTGCCTCTGCCAGAATATCATATATGTTACGTCCAGCACCACCTTTCAGACGTTTGTTGGCATGATTCTCGATCAGCTGCTCTTTCATCTGGGTCATGTACTGCCAACGCTCTGAGATGTTTTGGCGATCCTCATCATTGCTTTCATGGTTCCTATTGAGAATATCTTCCATCCTTTTATTTAGATCATCCTTTGGCAAGAGGAATAGTTGTGATGGCGCTATTTCCAATTTTCGTGACCAATAGATGATTTCTTTTTTGGTCACATCCGAAAAGTCATCATCATTTAAGGGATTCGTGACTGGAGATTTTGGGGTTGTCTGGGCAGACATGTTTGAATCAAAACTTTAATTTTTAACACAAAAATTTGTTGAGAACTTTTAACAATTTTTACTGATTTGAGAAAAACAAAGTTTAAATTTTCAAAATTTTTGACAATTTGTCGAAATTTTTAAGGGTTACCACTTTAACCAAAGTATATAAAATTTGTGGGAGGAAAATGTTTTTTTTTTTGTTTTTTTTTTTTTTTTGAATGTAATTACAAACAAATATATAAAAATTTCAAAAATGTTGACAAATATTTGTCTAAATTTTTAGGGTTGCCACTTCACCCAAACTTAAATTTCCAAACAAAATGTATTTTCTCACAACACCAATTTTTCTATATGTGATTTTGTAATAAAAAAAAAATAGAAAAAAAATAAAAAAAAAAAAACTTTTAATATTTTTATCAAACATTTGACCTTTTTCATTTAGGGTTGCCACTTTAGCCAAAAAAAAAAATTTCCAAAAAAAAAAAAAATTCTTTCAAAAAATCCTATACTAATTTTAAAAATGTTTAAAAAAGTTTTGAGAAAAAAATTTCCAATGTTCTAGGGTTGCCACCTTTCCCAAATTAAACTTTTCAAATAATAAAATGTTTTTCTATTTTTTAATAAAATATTTAACATTTCCAAAATTTGCCACTTTACTCAAAATTAAATAAAATTTCAAAATTGAGGAGAAAATATTGGCTCCATTTTAGGGTTGCCACTTTACCAATTAATAAGTTCCGTAAATAATACAAAATTTTCTGGTAACAGAAGGCTTGTCTATACATAATATCACAAAAAAAAAAAAAAAACAAACAGCCGAGCTTGGCTGTGGGATTTGAACCGCGGACCTCGGTGTGCAGCCAACTAGAAGTTGCCGTCTCTACGATCAGAGCAATTAACCCGTCTTCCTAAAGCAGCACTAAAACAAGTGTATGCATTGGAAGCAATGTAGTTGTTGTGGACAAAAAATTCATCACTACAAAAACAAAAAACTTTGCTGTGAAAAAGATCTGCCAATAGAACTTGAGTCGAACCTGGAGAGTTTCTAGTGTATAATTCGCATATGCTAATTGCAATAAGTTCGAAATATATCCTACTTTCCAGAGAACGGCCCTTGTAAGCCATCATCCACACCAAATATGCCTGATGAGCCGCTTAACCAACGGCGAAACGCGTCGCATAGTGGTGAGTGTGTGATAGTGTCTATCTGGCTTTCCTTTTCACTGCAAATTCCTGATCATTAAGCTCGTCTCGAAAGAGAAAACAAACACAAAAAAAATTTACATTTTTCATGATTGCCAATTTGCAAAAATCAAATTACCAAATAATAATTTTTTCCTATTTAAAAAAAAATATTTTCATAACTGTTTATAAAAGTTCGACTATATTCTATTAGGATTGCCATTTAACCTGTTTAAAAAAATATACATTTTGATAATTTTTTAAAAATTAAAGGGTTGCCACTTTATCTAATATTCGATTCCCCAAATGTTTGAATACCCTTCACCATTTGGAACGAATTTCGAAATTTTCAAAAAATAAAATCCTTAAAAAATTCTGTTAAAAATTTTAAGAATACCAAATATAGTCGTTATATTGGGGTCTTGATCAAAATATCGTATATAGGGAGGAGGCTGTGATAAGATCTGGACCTGCATAGACAATTTTCTGTCACAGACTGTAGCATCCATTACGAACTTCAAATACGACATCTAAAACAATTTCGGTGGGTATTGTACCTAAAATCGTCAAAATACCGAATATAGGGAGGTACTGATATTTGGGGCCTATACGAAGACCTGGACCTGCATAGACAATTTTCTGTTACAGACTATAGTTCCCATAACGAACTCTAAATACCAAATTTGAAATTGTGAATAATGTCGCTAAAATTATCAAAATACCGCATATCGGGAGTACCGTTATATGGGGGTCATACGAAGGCGTGGACATGCACGTACAATTTTCTGACATAGGCTGTATTATTCATTACGAACTTTAAATGCGAAATTTGAAATAGTTCCGGTAAATAATGTCGCTAAAATCATCAAAATACCGCATATCGGGAGGTACCGTTATATGGAGGCTATACGAAAACGTGTACCTACATGACCCATTTTCTGTCATAAGCCATAGTATCTATTACGAACTTCAAATACGAAATTTGAAAAAATTCCAGTAAATAATGTCGCTAAAATCATCAAAATGCCGAATATCGGTGGTTCTGCTATATGGAGGTTATACAAAGTCGTGGACCTGCACAGACAATTTTCTGTCTTAAGCCGTAGCTTATATACCAAATTTGAAACAATCCCGGTTAATAATGTCGCTAAAATCATCAAAATACCGAATATCGGGAGGTATCGTTATATGGAGGATATACGAAGACACGGACCTACATGGACCAAAAGTCCTGCAGACATAGTACACATTTGAGTAAAATTATATCAACCTACTTCATTTCGTTCGGAAGCTAGAGTGATTTCTACAGACGGATAGACGGACGGATATTGCTAAATCGACATAGAATGTTATGCTGATGAGAATATATATACTTTGTGAGGTCTAAAATGTATATTTCGAGGTGTTACAAACGGAATGACAAACTTAATATACCCTCCATACTATGGTGGAGGGTATACAAAATATTTAAAAGTTTGTCTGCATTTTTTAGGGTTACCGCTTCACCCAAATTTAAATTTTTTAAAATAACATCAATATTCTGACAGCAATATTTTTTTCCATACGTTATTTCAAACAAAAAAATATTTAATAATTTCCAAATTGTTGACAAAAAATGTGTATACTTTTTAAGGGTTGCCATACTAGCCAAAATTAATTTTTACAAAAAAAAAAAAAAAACAATTTTGTTGGCAAAAAAAAAAAAACATTTCTATATGTAATTCCAAAAAAATATTTCAAAACAATTAAATTTTTAAGGGTTGCCATTTTGTTCAAAATTTAATTTCTCAGATAATATAAATTTTCTGACAACAAACATTTTTTCTATATGCAATTTCAAAAAATATTACAAAATATCAAAACTGTCCACAACAATTTTAGGGTTGCCACAAAATTTAAATCACAGAAAAATTTCTTGGCAACTTTCTTCAACTTACCCACAGAACTGATGATATACGTTGCCGGCGGCTTGAGGACACTTCGTGCATATGCCCCTCGGACCACTTCCAGGGCACAGGGCTCGCCGCATACCAACAGCATACCCGGCGCCACATGACCAGCATAGCGCAAAGCCCGAGTAGCAGCTGTTAATGGTGCGTTCCACCAGCATTGAGCATTGGCCGATAAGAAATTCTGTAAAATAAATAAAAGAAAACATAAAAAAACGGGAAATCAGCAAAAGCATTCAAACACAGACAATTGTCATTTATTGTTAACGGTGCAAAAATAATAAATAAAAATAAAAAGTAAGAAAATTTAAAAAACTAGGTCTTCCGCACAACTGTTTGTTCAGTCGTTCCTTCCTCTTGCTTTCGTCATTACGCAAAATTACAGCGATAAGAAATTGGCACGTCGTTCACGTACCACCCCTTGACTAATGAATGAAATGGGAAAACATTTCAGAAAAAATGGGTCATATCCAAAAAGAAAATAAAATATTTACATTGATAAAACAATGGTCGTAAATGTGGTGGAGGTCACTTTACGCAATGTTCTGAAAAAATAGTTTGATTTTTATTTTTGCAGAATAATTTACGCATGGGTTTATTTATGTAATACCAAACGCATTTTTATACGCACAAATGTTACATAGAAATGGAAGAATTACTATCGTTAATATGTGCGTTCCGTATGAAAAAAAATCCAATCAAATTTATTCAAGAAAAAAATTCAACGGCAAAATGGAAGATTCTAAAACCAAACAAGAATTTCAGGTTCTAAAATAGAACAATTGCCAATTTTTAAGGCAGCTGCTGGGCCTACTGTATGTCCTGGACTATAATAATTACTTATACCTTAGCCTACATAAATAAGGTAGGACAAGAAGACTTCTTCTGACAACAATTTGAAAACAAACTTAGACGTTTTTGCACTATTGTGATTCGATCTTTTATACCCTCCTCCATACATGGAGGGTATATTATGTTTGTCATTCCGTTTGTAACTCTTCGAAATAATCATTTAGACATAAAATTTTGCACAGATCAGTCTTTTGTCTGCAGGCAGGTCAAGTTCGAAGATGGGCTAAATCGGTCCACGATATCGTAAAGCCCCTATATAACAGTGCCCCCGGTATTCGGAATTTTTATGATGGTAGCCACATTTTTCAATGAAATTGGAAGAGTACTGTCTATATAGGTCCAGGATATCGTATATCCCCCAATATAACGGTACCTCCCTATATTCGGTATTTTGATGATTTTAGCTACATTTTTTAACGAAATTGTCTAAAAATACATACTAGAAGTTCTTCCGAAGCCCTTTACTCCCTGGAAGAGAAATGTCTATATATGTCCACGATATCGTATATCCCTCATACAACGGTATCCCCCGATATTCGATATTTTGGGTACTACAGCCTCTGACAAAAAATTGTACATGTAGGTTCAGGTCTTCGTATAGGCCCCATATATCAGTACCTCCCTAGATTCGGTATTTTGATTATTTCAGCCACATTTTTCAATGAAATTGTCTAAAAAATACATACTAAAAGTTCTTCCGAAGCCCTTTACTCTCTGGAAGAGAAATGTATATATAGGTCCACGATATCGTATATCTCTCATACAACGGTACCCCCCAATATTGGATATTTTAGATTTTAGAGAAATTATTCACCAGAGTTTCTTCAAATTTCGTATTTAGAATTCGTAGTGGGTACTACAGGCTATGAAAGAAAATTGTACATGCAGGTTCAGGTCTTCGTATAGGCTCCATATATCAGTACCTCCCTATATTCGGTATTTTGACGATTTTAGTGTCATTATTCACCAGAGTTGCATCAAATTTCATATTTAGAATTCGTAATGGGTACTACAGCCTCTGACAAAAAATTGCATATGTAGGTTCAGGTCTTCGTATAGGACACATATATCAGTACCTCCCCATATTCGGTATTTTGACGATTTTAGGTTTATCGAAATTGATGACATTTTCGTATTTGAAGTTCCTAATAGCAACTACAGTCTATGACAGAAAATTTTCTATGCAGATCGAGGTCTTCGTATAGCCTCCATATATCAGTACCTCCCTATATTCGGTAGTTTGATGATTTTAGGGACATTATCCACCGGAGTTGTTTCAAATTTCGTGTTTAGAGTTCGTAATTGGAACTGCAGTTTATGACAGAAAATTGTCGCTGCAGGTCCAGGTCTTCGTATAGGCCCTATGTATCAGCACCTCCTAATATTCGGTATTTTGACGATTTTAGGTACATTATATACCGAAATTGTTCGAAATTTCGTATTTAAAGTTCCTAATGGGTACTAAAGCCTGTGACAGAAAATTTTCTAAGGGAGGACAAGGTCTTCGTTTGGCCCGATATAACGGTAGCTCCCAATATTCGGTATTTTGACGATTTTAGGTACGATATTTACCGAAATTGTTTGAAATTTCGTATTTGAAGTTCCTAAATGTTTTAATGGAGGACAAGGTCTTCCTATAGTCCCGATATAGCGGTTCCTCCCGATATTCGGTATTTTCATGATTTGAGCTAAATTTTTCACCGGATTTTTTTCAAGTTTCGTATTTGAATATTGTAAAGGGTTATGACTAAAGTTCCCTATGCTACGTCTTCGTAAAGGCCCCAATATAAAGGAATTTTAATAGAATTTTTAACGGATTTAATTTTTTGAAAATTTTAAAATTCGTTCCAAATCGTGGAGGGTATTCCAAGTTCGTCCCGGCCGAACTTACAACTTTTTTGCTTGTTACTTCTCTACAATGATATATCACCTTTCATCTCCCTCAACGTTTATTCCTCCTTCCTTTTCTTTTTACGCAGGATGATCAAATTATTTCCGAGAGGGGTAGATACAATTGCAATTTTAACTGCACATCGTATAACCTAACCTAGGCCAACAATTCTGGATTTCAATTATATTTTCAACAGAATTTAGACCAGCAGTCGTAGTTTTTTAATGATTTTTTAACAAATAACGAGTTAAGCTGTTATGGATGTGTGCGAGTGTATGTGTGTGTGGAGTTTTGTAACGAAAAATCCTTTTTAATTCAAATTCCTTTCAAAAAATTGAAGCTAAATTTGAGCTCTTTGGAGTTTCTTAATAATTGTCTTAAATTTATTTTCTTAAGAGGAGTGGAGGAGTTTTTTGGAGTAAATCATCTTTGCGTCTCATTTACATCCTCTTTTTTCTTCCTGGCTAATAAAAATTGGGATATTGTAATAAATTTAAATTCTATTTTAAAGACTTTCAGACAAACCATCGTGAAATTGTTAATGATTTTTTTTCAAATGTTTTCAGACCAGCAAACGTAGATTGTGTTTAAAGGACTTTCCGACCGACAATCCTGAGTTATTTATTTATTTATTTTTTTAGAGGACTTTCAAACCAATTTCTGTTGTTTTTTAAAGATGTCTGTAACGATGTCTTTACGTCAAATACTATTTTGATGATAATTTTTAAGAACCGACCAATAATCTTGGATTAAAAAAAAAAAAATTTGATAGGATTTTCAGACCTATAATAGTGGATTTAAAATGAAGCTTTCATTAACAACTTTTAGACCAAGAATGGTTGATTTTTATAAATTTTTCAGATGACTTCAGAGCCAAAAAAGTGGATATTACAATGACGAATTTTTAAATTAAATGTTGCATGGATTTGTTTATAAGTCCGTATCGAAGAAGATTCATTAGAAGATAATCTTGGAATTTTCTGATATTTAGTTATTTTATTCGACCTTTACTTTATTTTTATTCGACCTTTCTTTTAAAACAACAAAGACCTCGAGCTCAATTCTAGTAAACTCAAATTTGAAATAATAATCTTGGTATTTTAATGAACTTTTAGAAAAGCAATCGCAAATTTTTTTCAGAGGAGCGTCGTGAATTTTAATTATATATTAGAGATCGTTAAGATCAATATCGTAAATTTTTAAAAGGAATTTTAGACTAATAATTGTTATTTTTTTGCAAAAGATACTAGCATTTTTGTTTATTTTCACAGTACCTTTAAAACAAAAAAGAGGACATTTCACACCAAAAATATTTTATAAACAACTTAAATTATTTCTGATGGTCTTTTACTTATTGCCTTTTTATTCCGTTTTTCTTCCCTGAATTTTCCAAAAATTCCAATGATGCTCATTGTTCATATCGAAATGTCAAAGTTATATGGAAAACAAAAAAGTTACACGATTTTTTTTTTTTTTTTTTTGATACAAGTTTGCCTTGTTTACAATACAATAAATATGTTTTTATTCATGTTTTTTTTTTTTTTTAATGTCCCGCACGTATTGTCGTACCGAGAACACATGATGCATTTATCATGTTAAACATTGCATTCTAAACTTTGTTGACAAATGTGCGTCGAAACAACAAAAACAAAAATTGAATTTATTCTAAATGATAGTTGAAAAGTGAATAACAAGGTTGTTTTTTGTTGCATAAATGGTTCATTGACTTGGCAGCTCTGTTGGAGTGATAAGTATGAGTAATTTTTAGTTAAGTATACGTTAGGTGGATTTTTGAGGACATGAAATATAAGATGCAAAAAGTTGGGTACTCTACAGTATTGAGATAAGATTAGACGATAATGATAGTAATTGGGCCTGTTATTATTATTTTTATTTCAACTTTATATTCAATATTTTTTTTTTAATTTTCTTTAAGAATATTTTTGAAGGTCTACAATCTCAATTTCTAGCAGAATATTTTTAAAAGAACTATCAAAGAATTATTATTATTTTATTCAAGCAATTAGCGTGGAAGATTAACATATTTTTTTTAACCTCCTTCAGAGCACCAAACGTGAATTTTTTGAAAAATATCTTGACTCGACCTTTAGCTCCCCAAACGCAGATTATTTAAGAATGTTATTTAGCCCTTATCATTACACCAAACGTGGTTTTTTAAATAAATTATTTTTTGAACCTTTATGAGAGTGACATACGTGTATTTTTTGAGGAATATTGTTGACTCCCCTCAAATCCTCGAAACGTGTTTTTTTTTCACGAATATTTTTTACCATCTTCAAACTTCGAACCATGGATTTTTAAAAATAGAGAGACATGTTTTTTTTTTTTAATATTTTTGAAAACCAGTCAGAGGGCCAAACGTTGATTTATTAAAAATATTTTCACATAAACTTCAGAGACATAAACACGGATTTTTGTGTGGAGTGTGTTATATCACTTGATTCGGCTAAAACGTGCCTCATTGAAATATCTATTTTAGACCCTAGGTCTCTTTGGACCAAATCCGTTTCAGGACATTTGAAGTCGATCTAGCCTTGTTTGTCCGTCCGTCTGTCTGTCGACTGGCTGATGCGCACGATAACTCTCGAAGGAAGTATCCGAGTTGGTCCAAACTAGGCGCATCGTAATATTATTGTCAAACTTAGATGGAGTTCAAAGATGGGCCATATTAGTCCACTCTTTCTGGTATCTCCCCCACAAAAGTTCGAAATTTTCCAAAAAATATTTTACTGCACAGAAAGAGAAAGGATAATCCAACAGTGCTAGGTCAGGTACGAAAATGGGCAATGTCGGCCCATGAAGTACCTCCCCCGCAAAGGGTTAAAAGTTTAAATAATTATAACTCTTATAAAATATTATGTAACAGTTCGATTGCAGACATTACAATGATTTTACTATCCCAAGGTCTTGTATGAAAATGGACTATAACGATGCACTCCATCTGGTACCTCCCCCACCTGAAGGTGGAATATATCTTTGGGTTCCTTCCCCGCAGAAGCTTAATATGGCACCTTGTAATATTTATTTCAGACTTAGGTCAATCAAGATATATGTGATACACAGACATTTGCTGAGGGTATATATCTGTCGGCAAAACTGACCGATAATTTATTATTCGCTCTGTTTTAATCACACTAGAGTCAAAATGACTAAAGATAGGAAGCTAAAATTTTGCACATATCAGAGTTTTGTCTGTGAGCAGGTCAAGTTCGATGATATATGGCTATATCTATCCATGATATCGTATTGCCCCCATATAACGGTAGCGATATTCGCAATTTTGACGTTTGTAGCAAAGTTTTCAATGAAATTGTCTGAATATCCACAAAAGTAGTTCTGTGTGAGTACTTTACCCCCTGTATTGCCTATCTTGGTTAATGATATCGTATATCCCCCATATAACGGTACCTCCCTATATTCGGTATTTTGATGATATTAGCGGCATTATTCACCGCTTTTGTTTCAAAATTATGCATTTGACTTCGTACCTCCCTATATTTCGTATTTAGAATTCGTAGTGGGAACAACAGTCTATGACAGAAAATTGTCTATGCAGGTTCAGGTCTTCGTGTAGGCCCCAAATAGCAGTACCTGCCTTTATTTGATATTTTGACGATTTTAGGTACAATATTCACCGAAATGGTTTGCAATTTCGTATTTCAAGTTCCTAATAGGTACCACAGCCTGTGACAGAAAATTGTCTATGCAGGTCTTTGTGTAGCCCTGATAAAACGATACCTTCCCATATTCGGCATTTTGATGATTTTATCTACATTATTCACCGATTTTTTTTAAGTTTCTTATTTGAATATTGTAATGACTTATGACAAAAGTTGCCTATGAAGGTCCACCTCTTCGTATCGCATTTATTATCCTATTGAGATGAAATTTTCCAAACAACAATAATAGTTTGGCCCAAGGACGAAACCTATATAATGATAATCGCATGAGGTTTAGATATAGTCCCCATATATTTCTTATTTGAATATTGTAATGACTTATGACAAAAGTTGCCTATGAAGGTCCACCTCTTCGTATCGCATTTATTATCCTATTGAGATGAAATTTTCCAAACAACAATAATAGTTTGGCCCAAGGACGAAACCTATATAATGATAATCGCATGAGGTTTAGATATAGTCCCCATATATCTTCAACCGATTTTGGGTTAATTGTGCACCATATGGCCAATATAGGTCCATATGATCTGAATTTTGATACATCCCTCCGAATTCAGTCTATAAGCAGGTACATCAAATTTGATAAAAAAAATGGTTCAGATATAGCTATATATATATATATGTTTCATCCGCTTTGGTGTTAAAGTCCCTCACATTCGTATTATGCACTCCAAAAAAATGATGTTTGGTATCAGGCATTAGATGCAATCCAGAAATACATCTGTCAAATGTATCAAGATCGGTTCAGCTCCCACATATATCTCTAACCTATTTCGGGTTAATTGGGCACCAAATGGCCAATATCTGTCCAAAAGTCCTGAATTTCGGTGTATCCGAACGAATTTAGTCTGGAAGCAAGTACACAAAAAATCGGTTCAGATGTGGATATAGCTCCCATATATTTGTTTCATTCGTAACATGCATTCGTATATTCGTATGCATTCATATTCGTAATATGCATTCGACAACAATGATATTTGGTACCAGATAGTTCGGAAATGCCTTTGCCAAATTTTATCGAGATAGGCTAAGATTTAGATATAGCTCCCATATATATCCTTAATTCGATTTCAGGCTAATATAAGACCAATTGGAGTGAATTTCGGGACGTACGTTTCCATTTGGTGGAACTCGGCTCCGATATATATTTTTTTAATATAATCCTTCTCGAAGTAGAATCATGCACTCTATAGCAATGTTATTTGGTATAAAAGACAAAAATGTACCCGTCAATTTTAGTGAAAATCGATTCAGAATGGGATATGCCTTCCATACATTAGTTCCCTCTGAAACCAAGCTATAGCTGCTCTGAAGCCAAATGTTGATAGGCGGTATGATCTACTTCAAATAAATCCTTTTGTTATCGGAGCTCTACTAAAAATGCATAAGTGTGGAGGGTATCAAATAGTGGGTCCCGCCCGACTTTTAACTTTTCCTTACTGGTTAAGAATACTTTTTTTTAGAAGGACCATACGACAAATAATTGAAATTTTTAAAAATATTTTCCCAGAACCCTCATAATCGAATAGAAAATTAAAGGAACTTTTTTTTCGAAATTTAATTCAATTTCTATTTTTTAAATGCAAAAAAAAAAAAACAGTGATGAACAATCTCTTACTTCCGATCACATTTAATTTGATCTAATTATCTTTCGCTGGGAAAAAAAGATTTCTCAAATAAATTTCAAATTCAGTTGCTTGTTTAGAAGTGTTACACATAGAAAGTTCCGCTGTGGCTAACAAGTTCAAATAATTTGCTCGTACATTATTGTGGCGGTGTATGCATCTATCTATCACTCCAGCTATTTATGGTTTCCTTTAGATGCAGACGACAGATACATTCCTAGTAACTAGCAGCGGCAGAGCGGCACGTCCCACTTCTTTTTTTTTGGTAGGGACGTGGCCGTTACAAATACGAAACCGAAATTAATTTGTTCAAATAAGGTTTCAGGTTGTTAAAATACAACAGCAACAACAACAATAACAACAACAAAATACAAACAATAACAATTTAATTGAACGTGCTTCAAATGTTAGTTAGATTTATCAAACGGCGGAAGTTTGGAACTAGAAAAAAAAGTTCAGTAGTACTTGTAATTTGTTCGAAACGAAATTAAATTTCACATGAATGTGTGTGGTGGGCAGGCATGTGGCGAATGCTTGAGATTTTTTTTGTTTTTGCTTCGTTCACTGTTGTTGTGTGAAATGTGCAACGTAATGACATTCATTGCAAATGAAATGAAAATAGAGTTATTGTCGTTGTTGTTGTAATTACAATAAAACAAAGTCATATAACCTAATTATAAAATACTTGCCCTGGCCATATGTGTTCCATTGCGAATTACTAACGGCAACTAAATTATTCCCATTAGATACTAAAAATGATTCATAATCTAAGTCTAAGATTTAAAACCGGTGTAGATGGAGTAACAGTTTTAAAGATTAGTCTACTTTTTTATTTTTGTTGGAAATTCTTAAAACGTGTTTGCCAAACGTAGAGTTTTTTTTAAAAAAAGAATCATCTATTTTGGTATTCCCAAGATCATAATTTTTTATGAGTGTGTGATTCGGTTTAAATATTTAGCATAGCTGCTAACTTCTCAAGTAATCGTGTGTGTTAATTGAAACTAACCACAATATATACATTTTATTTAAATTACCTCATTCTGACTAATATCTAATGAAAGCGTATCGTAAAATACCGCTATCTAGAATCATTTATCTGCAATAAATTCATTTTTGTCTGAAATAAAATGACTAGATTGTGAATTTTTCCACTTTGCAATGGTATTTAAATTAAGTTCAACTTGGCAATAAATTTTAAATCAATTTTTTGCAAATAAAAAAAAGTAATTTATATTTTAATTAATTTTTTTAAATTTTATTGTTTGCTATAGTTTTTATCAACGATATTTGAATTTAAATTGAGTTTTGTTAATTTAAATTTTTAGAATAATTCAAGATAAACTTCGCACCACAAAAAGTCGCAATCATGAAAATTTTTAGTTTTATTCTAAAATGTGATTTTATGTCCTCAACTTCGATAGTAAGAATAGTATCTCTACGATTTTCTACTTCATTAAAGTTTTTAGTTAAATAAATAAAAACAAAATAAAAATGCTGTACGAAAAAAATATCATTATTTCCAATAAATGTTCATAAACTTCTAGTTTTCAAAATGTCCTCCAGTTCATACCATTTTGGGTCCCGCCATGTGAAACTTAAGGTCATATCGATAACTCACAGCTTAGAATAAATAAAAATTCCTTTCTTGAGTTAGCAATTTCTAACAAATTTCGAATATTTTTAAACCCTCATCCATGTGGCTAGAGATATGGTCAAAACTTGCCCAGTCAAAATAACGGGTTTATACCCTAGGTCTCTTTGTACCAAATCCGTTTCAGGACATTTGGAGCCGATCTGTCTGGCTGGCTGGTGCGCACGATAACTCTCGAAGGGAGTATCCGATTTGGTCCAAACTTGTTACATCGTAATATTATTATCAATCTAAGATCGAGTCCGGAGATGGACAATATCAGTACACATCTTCTAGTTCCTCCCCCCAATTTTCGAATTTTTCAAACAAATGTTTTACTGCACAGAACTAGAACTTTGGAAATCCTAATTATAACTCTTATAAAATGTTATGTAAAAGCCCGATTGCCTTCAAATTACACACATCACAATATTTTTAGAAACACAAGGACCAAGAAATATATCGGCCAACTGGTGGATTTAATAAACCCAAGATCTGTTATAAAGGTGGCAGAGACCCGACCATTTCTTCCGGTACCACCCCCACAAAGGGTCAAAATTTTGAATAACCAAAACGCTCAAAGAAATCGAAAAATATTTTTATCTGTTTGATGAAGTTTGAAAATGGAATACTTTGGTCCGTTAAACTGTTACCTCAGGCATATTTCCACATTTTTCAAATATTTGCACATATCTTATATAAAATATAGGAAGTAGTCGATATAGTCCAAATCTGGCACATTGTAATATTTATATCAGCCCTAGGTCAAATATGAATTGGTTAATATTGGCCATCTGCTTCGGAACCTCCCCCATAAATCCACGAGGATGGTTCAGAAGTTCCATGAAAATTATTCAAAAGGTTATCAAAATCTTTAAATCCATCGGTTTTGGAAAAATATTTTCCATAGCTTCAAAATAATTTTTTTCTAAAAACTAAATGTATAAATATTTTACGATTATGATTTTGTAGATGGTTTAAAATAATATTAAAATATCCCCGTTTGTTGAGGGTTAAAAACAATATTGGTAAAAATCCAAGATTATAGATCCGAAGGAGATTTAAAAATAATATTCTTTAAGCAAATCTACGTTTCGGTGCTCTAAAGTGGGTTACAAATATTCTTAAATGTCCACGATTGGGGCTCAAAAAATATTAATCAAGAATTTACGTTTTGGGACTCTGATGGATATTCGAAAAATATCATTAAGAAATCCGCGGTTGAGGCTCTGATATGAGTTCAGAAATGTTCTTAATAAAACCAAGTTTAAGGCTCAAAGTATTACCAAAATCATTTGGAGCTTTGGCGGGGTTCAACAAATATTCCTCAAAAATCCACGTTTGGGACTATGATGGGGGTTCAAAAAGTAGGCTTGAAACCTTCTGCGTTGGGGCTCTGATAGATGAACAAAAACTATTCGTATAAAATTCACGTTTAGGGCTATGAAAAATTCCAAGAATATACTTAAAACGACAAATTTTGGGGCTCTGAAAAAAGTTGGAACAATATTATTAAGAAATCGGAAAGAGATTCGCAGATTTTATTATGAAATCTAGATTGGGGCTCTGATGTGTGTTAAAAAAATCTGTTAAATATTTTTTAAAATCTAGGTTTGTAGCTCTGTAAAAACTTATTTTTAAAGATCCTTGTTTAGGGATCGTAAGGACGTTTCAAGATTTTCTAAAATTTCTGCTGGAGGTTGAAAAAATATTTTTGAATTTAAGAATAAAAAAATTCAGTGACGGCTTAGAAAGATTCCTAAAAATTCATGATTGGGACCCTTAGGATTTTGAAAAAAAAATATTTTTAAAAATATTCACGACTGTTCTTACAGGTGTTTTTAAAATTTTTAATACTTTTATGACCCAGAATACAGTGTAAAAAATATCCATAAAATCCAATACAAAGACTAAATGTAATACAGGATATAATGAAAAAACTGCAACCAACTTCAGACTGCTGTCATTTAGGTTTAGCCATTGAAATTCCAAAAAGTGCAAGAACTTACACCGCAACGGAAAGAAAATGGACTCAAAAGAGCTAAAGAGTTGCTTCGCTCGGCCGAAAGTGGTGAATTGCCGAATTGCACAGCAGTTTGTAACCAAACAAAATGATCGTGTTTACTTTCCAAAGAGGTCTGCTGAAAATATGCACCTTCGGTTGGACATCAGAACTCAAGTACCGGCCATGGCGATGGTGTGGGCCGCCATAACAGCCGATGGTCCCTCTCCGCTCGTATTTATCGACCGTGGCATCAGAATAAATACCTAATATTATCGCGAAAATGTTCTGGAGCGTGTATTAAAGCCTTGGGCACGCAAATATTTTGGCCGCAGAACTGGGATATTCCAACAGGACTCAGCACGTGCCACCTAAGAATGGTTACAAAATGAGGTTCCCCGCCTCATGTCCGGCGCACAATGGCCACCAAAATCTCCGGATACCAATCCGTTGGACTATTGTGTTTGGAGTATATTGGAAAGCAAGGTTGGCACTAAAAAATACCAAAGTGTCGATCACCTAAAGCAAGCGCTTCGCCGGGAATGGGCCAAAATATCGTGGAGCAATATTCAGGCAGGGTGTGACAGTTTCATTGGTCGTTTGAATGCCATAATTCGTGCCAAAGTTGGTCAATTCGAACAAATCTAAACTTATTCTAAAATTAGATGCTATTTCCGACATTTTTTTTGCTTTCATTGAATAAAATTAAAAAAAAAATGTAAAAATTATGGCGTTGACTTTGTTGGGGTTTTTTTATCTCACCCTGTAATTGTACAAAAAATATTAAATAATGCTAAATTTGTTGTTGATTGAAGGGATACATATAAAATTTTCATACTTAGAATACTGATGGTGGCAGTGTTTTTGAATATCCTCCACCATTTGCAACGAATTTGGCAATTTTCAAAAAATAAAATCCGTTAAAAATTCGGTTAAAATCTTAACAATACCGAAAGTAGCCGTTATATTAGAGTGTGGGGACGTGGACCTGTACAAAAAAAAATTCTGTAATGGGCTGTAGAATCCATTACGAACTTCAAATACCAAAATTTGAAACAATTCCGGTGAAT
The DNA here is from genome assembly GCF_030504385.1 of Musca domestica. Taxonomy (NCBI): domain Eukaryota; kingdom Metazoa; phylum Arthropoda; class Insecta; order Diptera; family Muscidae; genus Musca; species Musca domestica. Next base: position 695,176 of record NW_026712231.1, read on the forward strand.
AATGTAGCTAAAATCATAAAAATACCGAATATCGGGAGATACCGTTATAAGGGGGCTATACCAAATCGTGGATCTACATGACCTATTTTCAATACCAAAAGTCCTGCTGACATGATATACATTTGAGTAAAATGTTATCAATCGACTTCGATTCGTTCGGAGGCTAGAGTGATTTCCACAAACGGACGGACATCGCTAAATCGACATAGAATTTTATGCTGACCAAGACTATATACTTTGTGGGATCTAAAATGTACATTTTGAGGTGTTACAAACGGAACGACAAATTTAATATAACCTCCATAAAAATATAAAATGCCTCTATGACTCTAATCTGGGATATGAGCTCTACATACGATACTCATATACTCCGATCGTTAAACGTTCATAAAATATTCTGTAGAAATTTACGTTGGAGAATCTACTGGTGGTTCAAAAATATTCTTTGTTGCACTCAAGTTGTTTAAACTAACTATTTTCGAAAAAAAAAAAATCAATCAAGCAGTTTAAAAAATATATGATCGAAAAAAAAATAAAAAAAAAATCAGAAAACAAAAAAAAAACGAGTTAAAAAGCATTAAGTTCGGCCTGACCGAACTTTGAATAACCTCCACCATTTGGAACGAATTTGAAAATTTTCAAAAAAAATTTTGTTAAATTTTGTTAAAATCTCAAAAACACCGAATATAGCCTTTATATTGGGGTCTATACGAAGACGTGGACCTGCAACTACGAAACTTGACAAAAAAATCCGCTGGAAAATGCAGCTAAAATGATCAAAATACCGAATATAGGGAGGTACCGTTATGTGTAGGCTATACGACATCGTGGACCTATATGGACATTTCTCTTCCAGGGAGTACAGTGCTTAGAAAGAACTTATAGTATGGAGGTACCGTTTTTTGGGTATATACGATATCGTGCACCTATATAGACAATACTCTTCCAAGGGGTAAAGTACTCAGAAGGAACTCCTTTTGCGGATTTTCAAACAATTTCCTTGAAAAATTTGGCTACAATCATCAAAATACCGAATATTGGGAGGAATCGTTATATAGAGGCTATAGCCCATCTTCGAAATTGATCTGCCTAGCCTCTAGCGTGATTAAAACAGACGAACGAGCATGGATAAATCGTCTTAGAATTTTACGCTGATCGAGAATTTGTAATGTCTAAAATTATTATTTCGATGAGTTACAGGCGGAATGACGAACTAAATATACCCTCCATATATGGTGGAGGGTATAAATATTTACGATAAGGACTATTAAGGGTTTAAAAAAATTATTTTTGAATATCCACTGTTTAAAATCCTTTTATGACTTAAATCTGGGATAGGTGCTCTTTATAAAATACTGTATTGAAAGTGTGTGAAAAAATTCTTGAACTCCGTAAAAATTTGGACTACAGTTTCAAGTTTCCTAGAAGTTCAAGAATTTTCCCATACACTCCAAACCTATTAAACATAATATTCATATTGTTAATGAAACTAACAGTCCATTGCCATTTAAAAAAAAAAAAAACTCCAATTTGAAATCCATTAATCACTCGTTTCCGCTTTTTCAGACAATTCACTTGATACGAACACACCCCATTATTATGGCAAATTTTTGAAAAGTTGCAATCACACGGAAATAATTCTAATCTGGAAACTTATCCTTGTTCGCGACTTTCGTGTTTAATTGCAATTAGTTTTTGTTTTTTTAGAACAAAACTCTAAACTCATTGATCGCATCATTTATTGTGATGAAAGTATCATATTTCCTAATCGAAAAAAAACAGCGAAAAAATTGGATTCTAACCTTGGCATTTTCAAAAAAATAATTGAAACAAACCCATGTTCGGATATGTGAAACAAAAGGCGAATATGATTTCATATTCAAAAAAGCAAAGCGAATCACCAACTATCCCACGATAATCGTGGAGGTGGAGGTTTTGTGTCAAATCAAAAAAAAAATGTTTCCAATAAAATAAAGCAATTCTCTGTGACATTGTATTTGAATGGAGCTATGTTGACTGCCTCTATTTACTTCAAAAATTAACATCATTAAACTTTTTTGTTGTTATTTTATTTGTTAATTTGAAATTCGTTAATGAAACAAAGCAGAACAACTAAAATGAGTTATTATTGCCAACATAAAAAGCTGGCAATAATTGTTTCTCTGGCGGTTTATTTTGAACATACAAGTGTGATTCTGAGTTCGTAGTTAAGCGTTTGTCTGGCTGTCTGTGCCCGGCAGGCCACACACAATGCTGCTGCTGCTGCTGCTACTGATGATTTTCTATTCACTTTCAAAATCTGTTTCTGTTTTTTTTTTTGGTTTTGCTGTGATTTAATGTTTCAATAGAACACCTCTTAAATGGTAGCGCCATTTGACGGCCAAAGTAGAGGCTTACAAATGACAGTTCATTAACAAAACTCAAGTTGAAGCTCAAAGTTCAAAAACGCTGAAGCACTCAACGCAACGCAACGCGGTAAGCCAGGCTAAGCTATGATTATGAAATTAATACTTACTTAGGCTTTAAGAAGATGTGAGTGTGTGTGTGGGAAATGATTGAAAAAACTGAGGTTGAGAAGAATCAGTCAGCTTGGTCGACAGATATATACCCTCAGAAACAGAAAATCATGTTAGTTACACTATTTATGACTTAAGAAAAGGCTTTACAATATGGCTAAAAATTGGTGAGGATGTAGCTAAGAGCTGGGAGATGGACACAGGATAATTTTATGTATTCCGGAAGTGTACTACAAGGTACTAAAACAAGTTAAAAAGTATCAGTCTGTTTTGCCGACAGATATATAGCCTCAGAAAATTTTCGATTATTATACCCTCAGCCATGTGGCTAGAGAGGGCATATATCATTTGATACGGCCAAAAGCGCCTCATCGAAATAACGGTTCTAGACCCTAGGTCTTTTTGGACCAAATCCGTTTCTGGACATTTGAAGACGATCTAGGGATGTCCGTCCGTCTGTCTGGCTTGTGTGCACAATATCTCTCGAAGGGAGTATCCGATTTGATCCAAACATGGTACATTGTTATATTATTGTCAAACTTATATCGAGTTTGGAGATGGGCAATATTGGTCCACTCCTTCTGGTGCCTCTCCCACAACAGATGGGAATTTTCAAAAAAATATTTTACTGCACAGAAAGAGAAAGAACAATCCGATTTTTCTCCAACTTTGCAAATCCTAATGTTTGTATCAGTCCGGTGCAAACACTGCCGGTCCACCCCATCAAATACACACTAAATATCATCATTTCAAATTTCCAGTTTCATCCGTTCAACCAAATTCAAATTGGAACAAATTTAGTACCATTTAGTACAATTCCTATACTTAGTACGCATTTCAAAAACCACCTCCTTATATGACCCCACATTTCTCAACTATCCATATACATAATAACAAATGGTACCACTTTGAGTAAAAAGTCCGAAAAACCTTTATTGTATCTATCCTACACCCCATCGGCGACCTTCATCCAAAATTCTAGCTCCATTTGATTGACCAATACAATGGATTTAATTTCCAAATCCTAATATTAAGATCAGTGCTTCGTCAGGTGTGAAAATGGACAATATCGGTCCACTCCATCAAGTACCTCCTTCACAAAGGGTCAAAATTTTGAATAATTACAACTCTTATAAAATGTGATGAAAGAGTCCGATTGTCTTCAAATTTCACACATCCCAAAATTTTTATTAACCCAAGGTCTGGTGTATATATGGGATATATCAATCCAGTCCTTCTGGTACCTCCCTCACAAAAGGGTCAACATTTCCAATATCCATGCAGCTCATAAAACGCGAAATTAACATCCAATTCCATTCGACTTGGCACATCTCAATATTTTCCATCAACACAAGATCTGTTATGAAGATAGTTCAGATCGGACCATTCCTTCTGGTACCTCCCCCAAAAAGGGTCAACGTTTCGGATAAGTAAAACGATCATAAAATCCGAAATAAGCATCCGATTCTCTTCATATTTCTTACTTCCTATTATTTCTATTGACACAAGATCTGCTATGAAGATGGAATATATCGGTCCAATCTTTTTGGTACCTCCCCCCAAAAGGGTAATTTTTTTGAATATCCATGAAGGTCATAAAACGCGAAATGAACATCCGTTCCCATTCAGACTTGGCACATCAATATATTTCTATTGACACAAGATCTGTTATAAAGATGGTAGATATCTGACCATTCCTTCGGGTACCTCCCCCACAAAGGATCAAAGTTTGGAATAACCAAAACGATCATAAAATCCGAAAGAAGGATCAGATTCTCTTCATATTTCACACTTCCCATTATTTCTATTGACACAAGATATGCTATGAAGTTGGAATATATCGGTCCAATCCAAAGGGTCAAAATTTTGAATATCCGTGATGCTCATAAAAAGCCAAGTTAACATCGGATTCCATTTAGACTTAGTACATCTCAATATTTCTATCAACACGAGATCTCTTATAAAGATTGTAGATATCTGACCCTTCCTTCTGGTACCTCCCCCACAATTGGTCAAAGTTTGGAATAACCAAAACAATCACAAAAACCTAAATAAGCATATATTCATATTTCACACATCCCATTAGTTCTACTAACACCAGATCTGTTTGAAAAATAGTAGATATCGAACCATTTCTTCTGGTACCTCCCCCACTTAGGGTTCAAGATTTTGAAAAACAAAGCTAAATTTGGATGATTATTTCCCTCTCTTCAAATTTCAAACATATAAACATTTTTGCTAACACAAGATCTGTTGCGTATATATCTGTAAACCCCTTCTGGCAACTCACCCACGTAGGGTCACAATTTCCAATACTTTGATCTGTCATTACCTGCGAAACAAGTCAGCGACTCTTTACAACTTGCTATATCTAAATATTTCTTTCAACCTGAAACCTGAGATGAATATAGAATTAATCGGAATTTATGATTTCGCATAAAATTGGATATATATGTTCGGTTTTCTTGTAATTTTGCCCATAACAATATTTTTATCTGTATTAGCTGAGGTGTGAAAATGGAATACCTTGGTCGACTATATGTGCTACCTCACGTTTGTTTTAACATTTTCAAAAAATGATCACATAGCTCATATATATCATATTTATTTGGGTCCGATACGAAATGGACAAATATGGCCTTCGGAACCTACTTCAGAAGTCAAATATTCATAACAGAAGTCAAAATATTTTTAAATAATCGAACATTGGCTGAGGGTATACACCTGTCGACAAAACCGACAGATACTATTTAACTTATTTTTTTTTAATGCACAGTGCATCGTTGAGAGTATGTTTTTAGTAAAATTTTTAAAAAAGAATCAAAATTGTCCATTTGATTATTAAAACGCTCTTGAGGGTTAAAATGTTCGCCAGAATAATCCTCGTATGGTTTTCTGCAATATTTTTTTAAGAAATATGGAAGAGTGGGGGTTATTTTGCGATATGGACTTTCAAAATGCCAGTTCACGTGACTTCTATTTTTAGTTCTATTATGTCATAATCTAATGGATTTTCCTGTAATTATTTTTTGTGTTGCACTGTGTAATGTTATTTGACGATCTAATATCAATTTTCTGTTATGTTACCAACAGAATAACAAACCCATTATACCCTCCACACAAAATTAAAACTAAACAAAAAATACACAAAGATTATTCATTCATCTTCATCGCCACCCCTGTACAAATTCTGAATTGAAAACAAAAAAAAAACTTTTTGGCTCATGCAAATAAACATTTTTCAGGCCATTAACAGTTACACCTGTTTGCATGTTTGCCTAAAACTTAGTTTTCATATTTTTTTTTTCGCTTTGCCTTAACATCATCACACCTTTGTGTAGACACATACACACACAAAGTGACAACTACAATGGCTGGCAAAAGTTTTCACACATCGACATTGGAATATTTTAATTTTGTGTAACAAACTGGAAATTATCGCAAAAGACCCCCCTCTAGTCATACGGTGTCATAATTTTGTTCCGGGTCAGTGTAATATTCAATGTCATAGCCAAAAGAAAAAAAAGTAAAAATGTTACACTTCAGGTTGAGTACATTTCCACTTTGATGTTGTCTATCAATTGCCAAAAAAAAAAAAAAAAAAATAAAATATATATGGACCATTTCCTTAAGTGGCAGCAATTATTAAAAAGTTGTCTCACACAAAAAAATTTAACAAGTCTGGCGACAGTCTTGTTTAAGAACCCTAATGTCGAATTATTTTTATTTTTTATTACAATCACATGATGTACATATATGTATGAAAATTGTCACAATTGTTCGATATGTAATGTTACATGATAAACTGTTAGTGAAAACAGTATTTGATAATGGATGACCTTCATGGATAACCTTGGGTTTCAAGTGTTACACGCATGAAGCACACAAGCCATCTTTTGTAAATAGCAATTAAGAAAAGCTAATAGTCTTGGCGATCGATCATGTGATATTTTCTGATGCTTCGCACAGAAAATGAGTAATCTATGGGGGGCAGAACTGTTGGGGTCTAAAGCGGAACATTTTCCATTTGCTAAGGAACTATTGTTTTTCTTAAAGAAAACCTATTGGTCCTCCTTATAAATGTCAATTAAGTGTTCTTTCCAGGTCTTCTCTAAAATGAGGAGCAGGTTTTATTGTAAAACTACAGTGGGTCTTCTCATAGAAGACCAAGAGATTCTCCCATAAAATACCAGTAGGGCTTATTTCTGAGGCCCTGATTGGCATTCTACGAGAAGACATATTGGCGAAACCAACTTGCCTTCTGAGTAAAGAACCTTCTGACCTTCTATAAAACGATAAAATAGTCTTCTATATATGAAACAAATAAAATACATTATATGGCGGTGATATCAAAACCTGGACCGATATATTTAATTTTCAATACCAACCATCCTAGACACAATACAAATTGTTCTGCTAAATTTTGAAGCTCTACATCAAATAATGTGAGCTTTATCGTAGTTTCAACAGACAGACGGACATCGTTAAATCAACATAGAATTTTATGCTGATTGGGAATATATATACTTTATGCTGTCTACGACGAATGTTGCGGGGCTATTTTTGGGTCATGTTATAGGAGTGGAAAATTACCAATGGAGTTGATAGTATTTTCCAATCGATTTAGCTAAACATTTGTATTTGGGATATTTTTTCTTAAAGAACAATATCAACATAGGTGTATATTTTTGGTCTCCATATAACGGTTTCCTCCCAGGTTCACAATCCTAACCACAATTGTCCGGGGAGATGAGCGATTATTAGGTTCTTTTTTTAATTCTGAGGTTAATTTATCATTTTATGGTATACTTCCCATATAGACGTACCTTCCAAGTCTATGTTCCACGACCTTGAGTAGGTCCTTGAAATATGTTGTACAAAATCCACAATTATCACTTTGAATTTCCCTGATTCTAATTTCCGCAAATATGACGCTTTCGAAAATTCCCAAAAATTCAAGTTTGTGCCTCGAAAAGTGTTGAATCCACGTTAGAGGCTCGGAAAATTTTTTTAAAAATGATTTTTAAGACGTCCTTGTTAGAGGCTCAAAAAGTTTGAGAAAAATCAATTTGTAAAAATCTAAGATTGAAGCTGTGAAGGTGTTCCAAAAAATTAGTTTTTAAAAATCCATTCTAATAGCTGTGAATGTTTTTGGAAAATATTTAAAAAAATCCATGTTTGTGGCTCTGAAGATGTTTGAGAAAAAATCCACGTTTGTGGCTTTAAAGATGTTTTAGAAAATATTTTTAAAAATCCACGTTTGTGACTCTAAAGATATTCGAAAATATATTTTTCTAACCGCGAAGTTATTTGAAAATATATTTAAAAAAATCCAGATATTTTTAAAAAGTCCACGTTTGTGGCTCTGAATGTGTTTAAACGAAAATCCTAAAAAAGTTACAATTATTGCTCTGAATAAGGTTCAAAAATACTCCGAAAATGTAATTTTTGGCTGTCAAAATATTAAGAAAAAATTGACGGGTATGACCCCGCAGTACTTAAAAAAGACATTTGTAAAATAATCTAAAAATTCGAGAGAATCGTTCTGAATATCCTTTAAAAATATTCTTAAAAAAATAATCTGGATATTCTTTAAAAAATTTCTAAGATATCAACGATAAGGTCCTTGAGAAATATTCTTGAAAATTCACTAAGAAGGCCCTTGAAAAATATTGAAATAGAATATTGCTTTAAAGTCCTTGAAATATATTTAAAACACGAGTATACACTGAAGGTCATTAAAACATATTTCTTAAAAGCCATGAGCATAGCACTGAAGTTTCTTAAAAAATATTTTTAAAATGAGTTATTGTCCATTTTAACTGCCAAATACAATTCGATGACCATCCAAATTGATAGGCTTTTGCTCAGCCTTAAACTCTAGTCTCATGCTAAATTCCGAACCGATCGGTCTTAAATTCTGACTTCTAGAGCAACTGCAAAATCAATAATTTTTCCAGTTTTGGACCGTTTCAATCCCTAAATGTTTTGCGATCATCTGACCTATAATAGGTTTCTATTCCGATCTTAATCCCACTTCAATGCAAAATTTCGTGATGATCGGGCCATAATTAACATATTAACAATTTAACATGAACCAAGGACAGACGGACATACTTAGCGAGATCGACTCAGTCCGGCGAGATAGGAAGTCAATGTTCGATTATTTAAATATATTTTGACTTCTGGGGCCCGGAGATTTATATCATCTTCACAACAGTTCTTGTGTTAGCAAAAATGTTTGCATGTGTAAAAATTAAAGAGAGTTGGATACTTATTTCGCTTTCTTTCAGCGTTTTGTTTTTCAAAATCTTAAACCCTATGTGGAGGATGTACCAGAAGAAATGGTCCGATTTCTACCATCTTTATAACAGATCTTGCTTTGTTGTAAATATTGAGATATACCAAATCCGAATAGAATTCAATCTTAATTTCATGTTTTATTAGCTATATGAATATTCAAAATTTTGACCCTTTGTGGGAGAGGTACCATAAGGAATGGTTCGATCTCTCTCATCTTTATAACAGATCTTGTGTTGATAGAAATATTCAAATGTGCCTGAATGGAAACGAATGCTAATTTCTCATTTTATGAGCTTCATAGATATTCAAAATGTTGACCCTTTGTACGGGAGGTACTAAGGAAGTGGACGGATATATTTCATCTTCACACCAGACGCACGGACACCCCTAGACCGACTCCAAATACCCTGAAACGGATTTGGTCCAAAGAGATCTAGGCACGTTGTGGCCATATTAAATATATACCCTCTGTAGCCATATAGCTGAGGATATAAAAATTAAATCTCGGCACGAAATGGGTTAAATACCAAAAATAAAAATCAGAAATCAGATCTACCCAAAGAATTCTAAGAGGGGCTAGTCTGCAAATATCCATAATATGTTGACAAAGAACAACACACCCACACCCATTAAACATTTAAACTCCTCAACCGGTCACTTTCATTATCTCTGTGTGTTGTTTTTTAAGCCATTCGAACACATTGTTTCAACCTGTCTGAAAGTAATAAAGCTATTGGTATTTAATTACTTCGAGAGACATTCCAACAACTCTAAAAATACAATATGACATACGAAGTAAAAGTTATACCAGATTTGCAGGTTTTTTTTTTTTTTTTTTGTTTTCTGTGTTAAACTCATGCGTTGTGGTGCTTTTTTGCTGCCCCGGCATTCGTGGTCTCTGGATAATCGACACTTTGAAGAATTTTTTTTTTTCGAAATCAAAACATGTAGCATTTTATTGATAATTTCAGGCTTCGATTTCGTAATGTGGGGGTTTCTGTTGTCGTTGTCTTCGTCGTTTTGTTTTATTGAAATGTATTTGGATTGGATTTAATTGTCTTGGCTCGGTATTGTAAAGTGATTTAAATCAATAGGTTTCGGTATCACACCAACCACTCCCCAATAACACTTTGCAAATTACCAATTGTTAAGACACCAACAAAAACTCAATTAAATTCCGTAATGGAGCAGAAGAAGCAGGGTATAATTAGTTGTTGTAGCTTTTTATTGAAACTCCTTTAAAATAAATAAAAGCCGGTAATAAAAATAAAGTATTCGAGACTGAAATATTTGTTGACGTAATTTGGTAATTTGTTTTATTTTTATTTGATTAACTTGGGGGTGTTCGTAACACCTGTCACTTTTTACTTTTTACCAGCAAGTTATCATCTAAATTTTTATATATCTCCCTCTCCCCTTCTCTTTTATCTCCCTACCAACCTATTGATAATCTTAACATCAAACATCAGATATTCAATATGTAAGTCAATGGTCCAATTGATACCTTTCTCGAATACAAACCTTAGCTTAATTATGGCCATAAATTCCAATTAAAGTTGGAGAGAAAAAACGTCTGTAATTATTGGCGTTTAAAATAACCCATACGGAATCTGACGTGAATATAGATACATTTGGGTCTTTAAATACGCTGATTGAATAACCCATTACGTATTTATTTTTGGTTATCGATGTTGATGATAATATTATAAAGGAATTATAATTGCGTAATATTTTGAGAGTTGGCACACTTTCCCAAGGTCCTCTCTAAATTATTGGCAATATTTTTTTTAATTAAATGATTGAAACTCAATTTATGCCATCAACCATATGGCTGCAGAGGGTATATATCACTTGATTCAGAAAAACATGCCTCGACAAAATAACGGTTTTAGACCCTAGGTCTCTTTCAAAAATCGATTTAAGGACATTTGAAGTCGGTCTAGGGGACATCTCTCGAAGGGAGTATCCGATTTCATCCAAAGTTGGTACATCGTAATATTTTTTATCAAACTTAGATCGAGTTCTGAGATCGGTCATATCGGCCCACTCACACAAAAGGTCAAACATTTTAGAGAAAATAATTTAACAAAATAATAAGGAAGGATCATCCGATTTTATTCAAATTTTGAAAACCCCAAAAATTTTATAAAGGCGATAAGTCTGATGCAAAAGTGGACATATGGCCCACTACAACATCCTCCCCCACAAAGGATGCACATTTTGAATAATTATAACTCTCATAAAATGCGATGTAGATATTTTTTATCTTCTGTCTGTCCGTGGCCCTAGCTTTATATTGAAAATTCAACCCATGCATTGTAATCCTGCAATTTTTAAACAATCAACAATCAATGCGATGCCTTTAAGCTATCAGACTAGATCCGAAAATGAAAATAATTGGGAGTTTTTCTTCGTATGTTATCAGTAAGTAAATTAATTTCGTTCTGAAGAGAGCTGGTGAATATATAATCATTTTCCTCAAAATCCTCTTTGATCACTGTTTTAAAATCGGTTATTTTCCTTAAGCCTCACTATTGGCCCGAATTCCGAAGCCTAGAGTACAAAATACACTTACAACGATGCTAAAAAACCAGCAAGGAAAAGTCAAAAGTCGGGCCTGGCCGACTATATGATACCCTACACCAGTATGCATACTAAGTAGAGCTCTCGTTACAAAATAATTATATTGGGGATTTATTTGAAGTATATCATATCACCTATCAACCTTTGACTTTAGAGCAGTTATAATTTGGATTCAGAGGGAACCGATTTTCACCAAATTTGACGGAGACATTTTTAACTTTTTATACAAAAAAATATTGGTATAGAGTGCATGATATCACTTCGAAAGGAAAGGAGTTGTATTAAAAAATATATATCTGAGCCGAGTTCCACCAAATAGAAACGTACGTCCCAAAATTCACGCCATTTAGGCTGATATTCGTCATTATTTGCACAATAAAGCTGAAATCGGATTAAGGATATATATGGGAGCTATATCCAAATCTGAGCCGATCTCGATAAAATTTGACAAAGGTAATTCTGAGCTCTATAAGATATTTGGTACCAAAGATCATTGTTGTGGAATGCATATTACCCTTGTGAGGGACTTTAAATCCCAAATCGAATGAAACACAAATATAGAAGCTGTAGCATATATCTGAACCAATTTTCACCAAATTTAATGTACTTGCTTCTAGACTGAATTCGGGCGGATTGCCGAAATTCAGGTCATTTGGACGGATATTGTCTATTTGGTACACGATTAACGCGAAATCGGTTGAAGATATGTATTTATGGGAGCTATATTCAAATCTGAACCGACCTTGACAAAATTTGAAATGCTTATTTCAGAGCTGTATCTCATATCTCGTACCAAAGATCATTGTTGCGGGATGCATATTACGCTTGTGAGGAACTTTAAATCCCAAATCGGATAAAACATATATATGGGAGCTATCTGAACCGATTTACACCAAATTTGAAGTACCGGTTTCTAGGGTGAATAATAATAATGAATAATTGGTTAGATTTTAGCCATTTGGTGCACAAAAAACCTGATATCGCATAAAAATATATATGGGAGCTATATCCTGTTCTGAAACGATCTCGATAGAATTTGGAAGAGGTATTTTCGAGCAGTATCTGGTACCAAATGTCATTCTTTTGGAGCGCACATTACGCATGTGAGTGACTTAAGACCCCAAATCGGATAAAACATATATATGGGAGCTATAGCTACATCTGAACCGATATACACAAAAGTTGTAGTACTGGTTCCTAGGATGAATAATTGCCAAAATTCAGTCCATTTGGGCTGATTTTAGCCATTTGGTGCACAAAAAACCTGATATGGGATAAAAATATAAATCGGGACTACATCCTATTTTGAACCGATCTCGATCTAAATCTGATCCAATTATCACCAATTTCAATAGAGTTCGCCCTTGTTTGGAAAATTTAATCTTAATCGGATAATAAATGCGACCTGCATTTTGTTCACAAGAATCCATGGGCGGACGTACTGACATGCATAAATCGACTTAGAAAGTGATTCTATGAAGATCGTCAAAAGTAAGTATGGGTCTATCTCGCTTCCTTCTCCTTGTTACAAACAAAGGCACAAAGACATAATGTCCTTGCCACTATGCGGTGTAGGGTATAAAAATAGATTCAAAAAATTCTCAGTCATTAAGGAAACATTCTATGGAACAAATCCTATAGAAATAAAACAAGTGAAAAATCAGCTAAGTTTGGCTGAGTCGAACATTTATTACCCTCCACCATTTTGGAGAAATTTGAAAAATGTCAAAAATACTTTTCAAATGAAACCCCTTATATGGGGGCTATACGAAGTCGTGGTCTACATAAGTAATTTGTTTTTGTCATAGGATGTAGAACCAATTCCGAATTTCAAATACGAAATTTGAAACAATTCCGTTGAATAATGTCGCCAAAATCATAAAAGTTCCGAATATAGGGAGGTATCGTTATATGGGAGCTATACGAAGACGTGGACCTGCGAACGCAATTTTTTGTCATAGGCTGTTATGAACTTTAAATACTTAATTTTAAACAATTCCGGTAAAACATATTGTAAAGTAAAATAAAGTCCAATCTCTCTCTTCGATTGTCAACTCTATTCTTTATTCGGGGATGAGAAAAGAAAGAAAAACCTTATTCTTCGGATGTGGATTCAATTCTCGATCCGGCTCGAAGGACCAAATGCAAACGAGAATAGAGTCCAATCTCCCTCTTCGATTATCAACACTATACTCTATTCGCATCCTGCTCGGAGGATCAATGTTTAAATGAGAAAAGAAAACCAACCGAGTGGTTTGGCTGTTGATTCAATTCTGATTTTATTTCAAAAATATGTTTCTTAAGTGCTACAAAAACTAATCTAACTTAACCTAATCGCAGTCACACAATTATTCTTATCTATTCTAATATTGAATGGAGAACATTGCAGGGCTGCTTGACATTTTATTCAAGTCGTCTTGTACATCTGCTTAGCGCATCGATATCGTATGCGTCAGCGCACAAGATCACCGAATTGTTCACTGTGGTGTTTTATGGCGGCTGGGAAATATGTAATTTTCGAGTTTTTATATTTTATTGCTAGATTTTCCCAGCGCCTCAACCTCAACCGCGCTCAAAAGTATGTACAAAGTATTTTGTACACATATATCTTGAATCATTAAAATACCGAATATTGGGAGGTACTGGACCGACATGTCCCATTTACGAACTTAATCTGCCTACTGGCAAAATACACATATGTGCAACATTCTAGCCTACTATTTCAATTCGTTCCAAGTATAGCGTGATTACAACAGACAGACAGACGGACAGACAGGAGCGCAGTCAGACATCGCTAAATCGACTTGGAATTTTACGCTGATCAAGAATTGTTGGGTATGACATGAGCATTTCGAGGAGTTACGAACGGTATGACAAAGTTAATATACCCTCCATAATATGGTGAAGGTTATAAAAATGACTGTTTTGTGATATTCCGTTATCAGTAAGTAAACCAATATTGCTCTAACATCATATATTTCCCTAATGTCTGTTTTTGTCCAAAAACCCACGAACATGCAACGATGCTGGTCGAAAAAATCGAATATATGTAACTCACGATCTCGGTAAATCGTTTACTTATTCGATCATTAGTTTATTTAGAATTTCTCTTAATTGACTAACAACCCATGCCGCATTGCAATCTATCACATTTCCACCTCCATCCATCCACAATTTATTATCTAAGTTAATTACTTCAAGCTTTCGAAGAATTTAAACTTGTTTTTCTCAAGAAATTCACTCCATTAAATTAAGCGAAACAAATAAACTTCAAGGCTTCACAAAGTCATCGATTAAAGTCCAATAAAAAAATACGTCTGTTCTTGGAACAGTCAAGAAGGCAAAACTTTTATGGTCTAGTGTGGTTTTATGGGCCTACACAACGTAATGGCAATAATTACTGGTGACGCTATGCGACGCACCTCATTGCATAGAGCTTTGGCAGGCAACACACATGCGAATACATATGTATTTGTTTAACTAATCAAATGCAAACACAGCACAAATTAATGTGAGAACCTAACCTTGCCCACAAGAAAAACAGAATGGCTAAACGAATGAACGGTGTGCGCTGGCGCACCAACATATCCCACCAACTAACTGTTTTGCGACGAATTATCACCCAAACACCTAAGCGCTGTGGTGTGGTGTTTTAGTGGCGCCCAAGCTCCCACATACTGGGTGTTGCATTGCTGACTTACCTGGAAAATCATATAGCCTGAATCATACATCCAGAAATCGTCCAGTGTGTGACCCGGCTTGGACAGCTGGATGGCCAGGCATTGTTTTAGAATTAAACGACAGCGCTGAGGTCCACCCGGCGATTTGGTGCCCATGGTTAGGGTATTCTTCTGTGTCGATTTCAAGTTTAATCCAAACGAGCCACAATGTGGTTGAATCGTTGTTTTGCGTTGCGTTCGGTCCGGTTTAAGCCGGTCCTATTATAATTTAATGTGTGCGCGGTTGGTTGGGCAAAACTGTTGCCGGTGGCTAATTTTGTTCTTTTGCTTTTTGTGTGTTTTTTTTTTTTTTTGTTTTTCGTGTGTGGTTCTTTTATTTCTATTTTTTTGTATTTCGGGTATTTCTTTTTGTTTGGATTTTTCTTTCTTCCTTTTTTGTGGTTTTCGCCCGGGCGTTAAACGTTAGACAGTAATAAAATTTATCATTCTTCCGGGGTTATGTCGAAATAAACAACTTGTCAAACGGGTGATCTTTAATTTTTTTATTATTTTCTTGTAATTTCTTTTATGGGTATCCCCTCCTCACAGACTCACACACACACACGAACTTACTCACAAACACTCAACACTAACTTCTTTACTTTTTTTTTTCGTCGTACACTACACTCCGAGCAGGCATTATCACCAAGATATTGCTGCTTCTTCTTCGACGACAACGACAATTTTTGCGTTGTTGTTGGTATTATTACATATGGGCATACACACGCGCATCACCTTGACATCGGTCGGTCGCGCGTACTCTACAAGACGCTTTAGCGACGACGAACTTCCACAACAACGCACACTGGGCACTTTTTCGCAAAACAACACACGACGACGACGGCGGACGGTAATCAACTGACGAAGCCAGTTTGAATTTCCTTTGAGCCAACTCGATGTAGATGGCGGCAATCGTGTTTGTCTCATTCGTTCGCCAACAACTTCGTTTTTGTCTCTGTTGTGCTTCGGTCTCGTTGGTTTGTTATTCTCAGCCCCTTAAAACTTTAATAGTTGTCAAACTCGGCAGCGACGGCAGCAATGTTGTTGGTGTCGTTGTCTTCGCCGATGTCGTTGTTGTCTTTGCCACTCTTTGTGGTATGATTGCTGGCGTTGTTGGCGGAGGCACTATTCGCACTCCCAATAACTTCGTCTACTCTTTCTTCACCAATTTCTGCACTCAACAGCATGTCGTCTGTCGTATTTTGATATTCTTTCTTGTTGTTTCAGTTGTATTCAGACCTGAAATGAGATTGAAGAGCGAGAGAGAAAAATGTGATGAGTGTGTGCTTGGGTTATTACAAACAAAAAACTTTTAGCAAGAAATATAAACATGGAGACAGTATACCACACAAATCTTTGCACAAATGGTAAAAAAAAGAGTTTGGGTCTTTAAAAAATAGGATTTCCATATAAAATGTGCAATAAATGCCTAAAAAGTGACATTACCAAAATTGGATAATATTCTACAGGACATGTGTATATATAAGACTAAAATGGAATCCAACTTATATATATCTATAAAAGAGGAAAATGTTTGTATGTTTGTTTGTAATTGATGGACTAGAAAACCGCTGCAAAGATTTTCCTGAAAATTTCCAAGTAAACTACAACCTCGCCTGAAAGTAACAAAGGCTTTATAAATATTTGAAATTCAACTTGGAACTGGAGATATAGCATTAGAATCGGAGGTACCTCCCAAAAAAATTAGATTTAATATGCACATATCTATTGGTCGATTTCAGATACAGTCCCCAAATTTTGAATGCGTAACGGGATTTGGAACAAAAATAATTTTGCCAAATTATATTAAAATCGGTTAAGATTCTAGTATCTAGCTCCTATAATTTTTCGGCCGATTTCGTTTATTTGAATCACCAAACACTATATGTATATTCTATTTTAATGAAATTTGGAAGATGTGACGGGATTTGATCTGAAATTAAATTTGCCAAATTATATTGAAAATTTAATACAACAAGTAAAAAGCAGCTAAGTTCAGCCGCGCCGAACATTTTATACCCTCCAACATCCAGAAGGAATTTTAAAATGTTCAAAAAAATCCGTGGAAAAATACCGCTCAAATGAAACCCTTTATAACCTATACGAAGACGTGGAGCTGGATAATTTTTGTGATAGGCTGTAGTAACGATTCCGAACTCCAAATACGGAATTCGGCGCAATTTCGGTAAATAATGTCGCGTAAATCCTGAAAATACCGAATATCTCGGGGTAACGTTATGTGGGTGCTGGGTAAAACCCAGACCTTACAGACAATTCCCTTTCAGAGGGACCTCCTTGTGTGGATTTTCAGACTATCCCATTGAAAAATGTGGCTAAAATTATCAATATACCGAATGTCGGGAGGTACAGTTATATGGGGGATATACGATATAGTGAACCTGTATAGATAATTCTTTTCAGGGGTTTAGGTGCTCAGAAGGAACTCCTTGTGTGAATTTTTAAACCAATTCCATTGAACAATGTGGCTAAAATCATCAAAATACCGGATATCGTGGATGACGAACCTATACATACCCAAATAAATTCTCTTCCAGGGGGTAAAATACTCACAGAGAACTTCTGGTGTAGAATTTCAGACAATTCAAATAAAAAATGTTGCTGAAATCATCAAAATACCGAATATCGGGAAGTACAGTTATATGGGGGATATAGGATATCGTGAATCTACATAGACAATTCTTTTTCAGGGGGGGAAATAGTCACGAAGAACTCCCTGTGTAGAATTTCATATAATTTCATATAAATTCAATGCCATTGAAAAGTGTGACTAAAATGATCAAAATACCGAATATCGGGAGGTACAGTTGTATGGGGGATATAGGATATCGTGAACAGACAATTCTTTTTCAGGGGTTTAGGTACTCAGAAGGAACTCCTTTTGTGAATTTTTAAACCAATTCCATAGTCATAATAATATCGAATATCGGCGGGCACTATTGAATGGAGGCTATACAATGATATACTGGACCTGCATAGAAAATTCTCTTTCAGGAGGTAAAGTACTCATATAGAACTCTTTGTGTAGAATTTCCATTAAAAATGTGGCTAAAATCATAAAAATACCGAATATCGGGAGGTACAGTTATATTTGGGATATATGATATCATGGACCTACACAGACAATTCTCTTTCATGGAGTAAAGTAGTCACGAAGAACTCCTTGTGTAGAATTTCAGATGCCATTGAAAAGTGTGACTAAAATGATCAAAATACCGAATATTCTGTGTACCATTATATGGGGGCTAAACGATATCGTGGACCTATATTAACAATTCTCTTTCAGGCGGTAAAGTACTGACAGAGAACTCCTTGTTTATAATTTCATATAATTCCATTAAAAAATGTGAAAAATGTGTTCTGGGTATGATTAGGTGCTTTGACCATGCTGAACGAGCTAGGATTGCTGTACGAAGATCTTCTGTTTAGCCCTACGATATTTTTAGCCTCGGGCTGGAGCAACCTGGGGTACAACACCAACCAGCTCCCTAAGGTTATGTTTAAGTACTTGTATGAGTATTTTTTTTTTTCAAAGGACTCATTTTAATAATTCCATTTTTCGGAACATAATTCTAAGTCGTGGCCCTTCAATATACATCTGTGGTTTGTAGTATCCGCAGAAATGGTGTGGCACTCTTAGTTTTTAAAATAGTTAATTTTAAGCTATTTAACTTATGTTAGTATTAAGACCGGAATCAGTACAATGGTCACAGGCTAATACTGAAAACTGAGACTTGGGCCAGTGGTCTGATGATGTTGGCGGAAGTGGAAAATAGAAATTCAAGGAGTGTTGTTTCCTTGGATGAAGTGGAAAATAGTCTGTGTCGTTACGGAGGCAATCCGCATGTGCTGTCTTGTCGACGAGTTGGGTTGGTGTGATTTGGATTTCGAATCTGAGAAAATTGAGAAGTAGAAGAATTTCTAAGAATGGAAACATGAGCGAAACGCATTACAGAAATTGCTGGAAAAATGCAAGCTGACGGAAGAAATTAGAGTGTTGAGAGTAAACCCGTGGCCGTCCCACAAGGACATCCAAAAATATAGCTGTTATTGCCCAAAGTGTTGCAGACAACCCACGATTGTTCTTTTAAATTGAGCATGTCGCAAATGTCATTAAACCTTATTCGCATAATGACTATAGGCTTAACGTTTACAGCAAAACTTCTGTTAGTTCAAGATCTCAATCATAGCTGATTGGGTCCTTAAAATGCATGAAAATGATGTGCAACTCCGTCGAAAAACTATCACGACAAATGATAATGACAAATGAGGCCCATTTTCAACTCAGTGGAAACGTCAACAAGCTAAATTTTCATGTCCGGAGCTGGGGAATTATTTCGTATTTCGGAGACCGTTGAGAATATCGGAGAACAAAGATTCGGATTTCGGAGGTTCTATGGATAACATTTTTTAAACTTCATAGTCCAGAAATCTTCTATAGAAAACCTTCTTCATGCCTACTATGGATAGATGATTTTTTTTTTGAATGTTTGTTATACCCTACAACACTATGTGTTGGGGGTATTATAAGTTTGATTGGCCCAAAAATTATGTAACACCTCGAAATATTGGTTTCCCACATAGGAAAGTATATATGGATCTTCCTAGCTCGCCGAGCTGAGTCGATCTAGCTATGTATGTACGTCCGTCCGTTTGTCCGTCTGTCCATGTTAATTTGTAATCACTCTACAGGTCGCAATTGTGGCCCGATCTTCACGAAATTTAGAATGAAGGTGGGTCTGGGGTCAGAATAGAACCCTATTTCTTTTGGAGATGATCGCCAAATGTTTAGGGGTTGAAATGGACCAAATACTGAAAAAATTTCGGATTTTGCAGTAGCTATACATTTCGCAATTATAGACCAATCGACGCGGAATTTCGCATGTAGCTAGAGTTTAGGGCGGGGAAGAAGCCTACCAATTTGGGTGGTCATCGGATAATATTTAGCGGGTAAAATAGACCATATCGTTTGTGTTGAAAAAATTCAAAATTTTTCATTAAACCGCGAATATTTTAAATCCCGGCGAAATCATAAAGCCATGACAAGGTTACTTCTGATCTTTACATTGATGTTAACATCCAACAAATCGGATATATAGCAAAATATGTGCGATATATATGTCTATCAAAGAAGATATGCTTGAAAGATCTCTTACATGTCGAAAACGGCTGAACTGATTTCGACAGTTCTCATTAATTCAGAATGGCCGCTTGGCAGGAAAGAAAAAACGTCTAAAAAATCGCATAAAAATATCTCTCTAGAGATGAAAATATTGATTTTGTAAAATTTTCTAATATTTTTTCAATTTTCTCATATTTTTGGCATATTTTCATTTTGAATTAAACATTTGGTAATATTTCTACAGCTAACAAAACTAAGTAGTTATGATATCAGGATATAATATACAGTCCGCATTTATGGCCCGATCCTTACGAAATTTTGCATGGGGATAAGATGAGGGTCAGAATAGAAGCCTACTCTTTTTGGAGATGATCGCCATATATTTAGGGGTTGAAATGGGCCAAAAAACTGCAAAATTGTCTGCAGGTCGTAATTATCGCCCGATTCTCACGCACATTTGAATGTGGGTTACCGGACATTACAAAAGGCAAGCAGTTTTGGATGGCCATCCAAAAATATTCAATGTGTGAAATAGTTTGCCAACTTTTGTAGACAAAATAGTCTATTCCAGTGACTTTTTGGAGAATTCACAAACATAGGAAAGACCCACTTCTGACTATTTCGTTAACGCTGATTTCGTTGAAGAATATAGTCAAATGGCTGTATCTCATATAGATGCGTTTCAGTCAAAAACCGATAATAAATGTTAATCTTTTGCCACTTCTGAGAGATTATGGGTCTTTGGGAAATATAGGTTCCAGATCTAGGAAGACCTTTAAGTGCAACATCTACCAATAAATTGGAAATGAGCAAATTAGTTTAAGTTGCTATTATTCGAAAATTAGAGAACGGAACCTGATGGTCTTCTTTTATTATTTGTCACGATATCTTGTGGAATTCTTTCGAGTATCTCGCCTATATAAACTGTATGGTTTATTAAAGTGTTGTAGGGTATTCAACGGTCGGCCCCGCTCGACTGTAGCCTTTGCTTACTTGTTTTTCTTTTAAGCTTCTATAGAAATAAAACCATCTAAAAGTATATCTGAGGTCTTCAATCTATATATGGCCTTTAGAGATTTTTATATTTTCAATATTATCTTCAGGCAGGATTTTCTGCATTTATAGAATTACATTTTCATATTTATATTCTTAATGTGCAAAGAAATTTGAGGCAAACTGTATTCTGCATACTCACAACATTACACTTCAGCACACACACACGAAAATAGTAGAGAACAAACATTGAATTCAAAAACACATATCGGCTAAGTGTCAGAGATTTATGAGACGCGAATACACCGCCACGAACATAAACACTCCGAAATGCTGCGTCTGATATGGGCTTCTCCACTAGACAATTTGCGGACCATTAAAAGGGTTATTTCTCTGCTGCCGAATATAAACAACGAAGCAAGTATTCACTAATTAAGAACTAAATTATGCGTCGCTCGCTTGGAATACAGAGGGCGCGATGATGGAGAAGCGAATGAAAATTAGGTTATTTCGATGTATTTATATGAGGGCTAGATATTAATGGTTTCAAAAAGGGGAGGAACTTTATGGTTAATTAGGTGAATTTTTGTAAAGTGATGACTTTTAATGATTGATTTATTTCTGTGGAAAATAAGACATATTTTTAGAAGTTGGAAGTTTTTGGTTGCAAAGGGGCACGGATATTCCAACATTCCAAATGTACTTGTAAATATTCGTGGCATTAAGTTTTCATTATTAGCATGTGAGTCGTCGCCCAAAGTAAAGCTGTCAAACTGAACAGAAATGTGATTTACGATAAAATATGACTACATTATTTTATACCCTCAGCCATATGGCTAGAGAGGGCATACAAATAATTTGAAACGGCAAAAACCTGCCTCATCGAAGTTATGGTTTTAGATCCTCGGTCTCTTTGGACCAAATCCGTTTCAGGACACTTGGTGTCGATCCAGTGATGTCCGTCCGTCTGTCTGTCTGGCTGATTTGATCTAATCTGATTTGGTCCAATTTAGTCGTACATCGTAATATTATTGTCAAACTTAGCTCGTGTTCGGAGATGGACAATATCGGTCCACTACTTCTAGTACCTCCCCCACAAAAAGTCGAAATTTTCAAAAAATGTTTTACCGCCCAGAAAGAGATAGTATGATCCGATTTTGCTCCCACTTTGCAAATCCTAATATTTGCATCAGTGCTAGGTCAGGTTCGAAAATGAACAATTTAGGTCAATGGGGGGAGGTACGTGATGGACCTCCCCAAAAAAGGTGAACATTTTGAATAATTATAAGCCTTAAAAAATTTGATGTAAGAGTCCGACTGTCTTCAAATTACACACATCCTCATATTTTTATTAATGCAAGATCTGATGTGAAGATGGGATATATCGGTCCACTCCTTTTGGTACCTCTTCCACAAAGGGTCAAAATTTTGAATATCCATGAAAGTAATAAAGCGAGAAATTAACTTTCGATTCCATGAGACTTGGCATATCTCAATATTTCTATCAACACAAGATCTGTTACAGTGATGGTAGAGATCGGACCATTTCTTTTGGTACCTCCCCCATAAAGGGTCCAAATTTTGAATAACCAAAACCATAAAAAAACCGAAATAAGCATTCGGTTCTCTCCATATTTCACACATCTCATTATTTCTACTAACATAAGATTTGGTGTAAAGATGGGATATACTAGTCCATTCCCTATGGTACCTCCCCTACAAAGGGTCAAAACTTTGAATATCCATGAAGCTCATAAAACGCGAAATTAACATCCGATTCCATTCAGACTTGCCACATCTCAATATTTCTATCAACACAAGATCTGTTATAAAGATGGTGGAGCTCGAACCATTCCTTCTGGTACCTCCCCATATAGGGTTCAAAACTTTGAATAAACAAAATGATTATAAAATCTGAAAGAAGCATCTGGATCTCTTTACATTTCACACAACAAATTATTGCTGACAACACAAGATGTGCTGTAAAGATGGAATATGTCGGTCCACACCTTCTGGTACCTCCCCCATAAAGGGTAATAAAATCCGAAATACGTATCCGGTCATCTTCAAATTTCGCACATGCTATTATTTTTACCAACACAAGGTCTGCTGTGAAGATGAAATATATCGGTCCACTCTTTCTGGTAAATCCCCCACAAAGGGTCAACATTTTGAATATCAGTGAAACTCATAAAACGAGAAGTCAAAATCCGATTTCATTGGAACTTGGTAGATCTCAATATTTCCATCAACACAAGATCTATTATAAAGATGGTAGAGATCGGACGCTTCCTTCTGGTACCTCCCCCACAAAGGGTCAAAATTTTGAATAACCAAAACGATCATAAAATCCGAAATAAGCATCCGGTTCTCTTCATATTTCAAACATTCCATTATTTTTTCTAATACAATATCTGCTGTGAAGGTGGAATGTATGGGTCTACTCCTTATGGTACCTACCCCGCAAAGGTTCAAAATTTTGAATACCCGAGAAGCTAATAAAACGAGAAATTGACATCCGATTCCATTCATGCTTGGCACACCTAAATATTTTCATCAGCACACGATCTATGTTAAAGATTGAAGAGATTGGACCATTTCTTCTGGTACCTCCCCCAAAGGGTTAAAGTTTTGAATAACCAAAACTATTATAATATCCGAAATAAGCATCCGGTTCTCTTCATATTTCACACATCCCATTATTTTTACTAACACAAGATCTGATGTGAAAATGGGATATATCGACGCACTCCTTCTGGTACTTCCCCCACAAAGGGTATATAGAAATATAAGTACCCAAAATATTCTAGAGATAATAATATTGGTAATATTGGTTTACACAGTTCAAGGATGAAATAATCCGTCTTCGCACTAAGATACTTTTCTTTAAGGGTTGGATATTGTGGCCTCTGATTCACACATCCTTCAATTGCTCAGAGGCTTTTATTGCCAACTCAGAAGTTGAGGTCTATTTAAATCTTTTTCATATTCCATTTAATTCTACAAACATGGGACTTTCCATACCAATCAAACCCAAACGACACACACACATACCCACACATGTAAATGAAACCTCAAATAGTGAGTAGCGATCTTAGAAATACAATTTCTACATCTGGTAGAATACGCAAATGCCATGTCTCAGAAATCGTAATCAGTCATTGTTGTTGGCCCATTTTAGCTGGCCGTAATATGAGAACATTGAACGGTCTGGTCTGATCTACTAAGTATTCAATCCAAATAACGCGGACCACTCACTTACGGTCTAGCATTTAAACGTGGCTAGCGTATCTTACAGCTTGTGTTATTGTTGTTGTTATTGTTGCCGTTTTTGCTTAAATGTAAATCGCTCATTATGAGTTATAAACAATAAACGTTTAATGTCATTTATATAAATAATTATTATAAATGCTTTGACGACAAAGCCAAAAAAGAAACTGAGAAACTGAAAAAAAACATGGCTAAGCTATTTAAGCCGGTTAACCGACGCATCAGAATGAGGAAATCAATACGATGAGCAGCAGCAATGCAATTCCTCCTTTCTGGGGGAGATTGACAGACTGGGGTTTTTTATGATTTGGATTTGGATTGACAGAACAATTCCAGATCCCCCCCACGATTAAGTAAAGTGACATGCGGTTAAAAAAAAATATTCACGGAAAAAAATCTGAAAAAAAAAAAATTTAGGAAAAGTTTTTTTAAGTCTTCCATGGAAGATGACCAGAAAGCATTCTAAAGACCTTTAACATAAAGACGACGAAAGGTATTCTATGTGGAAGACCTTCATATGGTCTTCTATACACCGTGAATTTTGGGGAGGTCCTCTGACCCCTGGAAGCTCTTTTGTAAAGAGAAAACCTATGGAAAACCTATAGCTCCTATTGACCGACGACCTGTTAGGAGTCTTCTATACACCATTTGAAGATTTTCGGGTTCTATAGACAGAAGACCTCTTAGGGATTTTTTCTAGTGAAAATATCTCTTAAGACTTTCTACAGAAAGAATTACTTCTCAAGATCCTTCTAGGGACAGGAAATCTCTTAAGGGGTATCCGAAGAGCGAAGACTTTAAGAAGGTATTTAAAAAACAGATGACCTTAGAAAAGGGCTTCGAAAAATTCACAACTTTCTATGGTTTTCTATGGACCAACGATCATTTGAATGATTCTCGTAGACCGAAGGGTCGTCCAGACACAGAAGATGTCTTAGGGATATTTCACTTGCAGAAAGCCTCAAAAAGGTCTTCTACGGAGGTGACCATGGGAATGTCTTCTCTAGGAGATCTTGTAAAAGCCTGGTGACTTCTTTAAAATACCTCGTAAAGGTATTTTGGCTTCTATAGAAGACTCTGTAAGAGTCTTTTGACTTCCTTAGAAGACATTAGCTCCAGGCTACCTGTTACAGATCTTCTGGCTCCAGGTCTTTTGGACCCAGAATAGCTGATGTAGGTCTCCTGCCCCCGGAAGATTTGATACTGCTGTTCTGGAATACAGGAAGCCGGTGGAGGTCTTCTGGCCGCCAGAAGTGCTGCTACAGGTCTTCTGCTCCCCAAGAGAGCTACTACAGGTCTTCTGGCCTGGTCCTACAGGTCTTCAGCTCCCAAGGAGAGCTCCTACAGGTTTTCTGGCCTGGTCCCCAAGAGAGCTGCTACAGGTCTTCTGGTCCCCAGAAGAGCTGCTATAGCACTTCTGCCCCCAAAAGTGCTGCTATAGCACTTCTGGCCCCCAGAAGAACTGCAACAGCACTTCTGACTACCAGAAGAGCTGCTGTAGCACTTCTAGCCCCCAGAAAAACTGCTGTAGCACTTCTGGCTCATAGATGAGCTGCTGTAGCACTTCTGGCTCCCAGAAGAGCTGCTGTAGCACTTTTGGCTCCCAGAAGAGCTGCTGTAGCACTTCTAGCCCCCAGAAAAACTGCTGTAGCACTTCTAGCCCCCAGAAAAACTGCTGTAGCACTTCTGGCTCATAGATGAGCTGCAACAACACTTCTGGCTCCCAGATGAGCTGCTGTAGCACTTTTGGTCCCAGAAGAGCTGCTGTAGTACTTTTAGCTCCCAGAAGAGCTGCTGTAGCACTTTTGGCTCCCAGAAGAGCTGCTGTAGCACTTTTGGCTCCCAGAAGAGCTGCTGTAGCACTTCTGGCTCCCAGAAAAGCTGCTGTAGCACTTCTGGCTCCCAGAAGAGCTGCTATAGCACTTCTGGCCCCCCAGAAGAGCTGCTATAGCACTTCTGTCCACCAGAAGAGCTGTGACAGTTCTTCTGGCTCCAGGCTCGCTGTTATTGCATTTATGGCTCCAGAATAGCTTCCACTACTATTCTGGCTCTAGCAGATCTAGTAATGGTCTTCTGGCTCCTGGACAACTTGTAAAGATTTTCTGGCTATAGCAGACTCTGTAAAGAACTTCCGACTCCAGGAGATCTAGTAAACGTCTTCTGGTTTTAGAAGATTTTGTGAAGGACTTTTAGCTCTAGCAGAACTGTAAAGGTCTCCTGGCTCCAGTAGACCTCATAAAGGTTCTCTGGCTCCCGTGGACCTCGTAGAGGTTTTCTGGCTCCAGTAGACATTGAAGTGGCCCCCTAACTCAACCAAATCCTGTAAAGGCCCTCTGGCTCAAGTAGGGACCAGCAGACCCTGCGAAAGTATTCTTGCTCGAGTAGACCTTGTGTTCCTTCTGGCACCAGCAGACCCGGTAAAAGTGCTCTGGGTCCAGCAGACCGTGTGAAGGTCCTCTGGCTCTTTAAAGGTCCTCTGGCTTCTGTAGACCTTGTAAAAGTTTTCTGGCTGCAACAGATCTTGTAAAGCAAAAGCAAACCTTGTAAAGGTCCTCTGGCTCCAGTAGACATTGAAAAGGATTGCTGGGTCCAGCAGCCCCTGTAAAGACATTCCGGCTCCAGCAGACCTTATAAAGGTCCTCTGGCTCCAGTAGACATTGAAAATGTTTCCTGGATCCAGCAGCCCCTATAAAGAAGTTTCGACTCCATCAGAACTTTTAAAGGTCCTCTGGGTCTATTAGACCTTGTAAAGGTCTTCTAGCCCAAACAGACCTTACAAAGGTCATCGTGCTTCAGCAGACCTTGTGATGGTCTCATGGCTCCAGCAGACCTTTTAAAGGTCCTCTGGCTCAAGTATACATTGAAAAGCCTCCAGGCAGCAGAACCCATAGAGGTCTTCTGGCTCCAGTAGACCTTGTAAAGGTCTTCTGGTTCCACCAGATTTTGTAAAGGTCCAAGGGTTTCAGTAGAACTTGTAAAGGTCTTCTGGCTCCAGCAGACCCTGTGAAAGTCTTCCGATCCCAGAAGACCTTGTAAAGGTCTGCTGGCTCCGGTAGGCCTTGTAAAGGTCTTCTGGCTGCAACAGACCTTGTAAAGGTCTTCTGGCTGCAACAGACCTTGTTAAGGTCTTCCGGCTCCAGCAACCTGGTGAAGGTGTCGTGGCTCCAGTAGACCTTGTAAAGGATTTTTGGCTCCAGCAGATCCTGTGAAGATCTTCTGGTTTCAGAAGCCCACGTAAAAGTGTTCTGCCTCCAGAAATCTTCCGTTTTATGTCAGACCACCCTAGTTTAATGTTTTTGTTTCCCTTTTTTCCAAATCTCCAATCTAACTTTTCAACACTGCTTTTTTATTTGTCTACCATTGTCGCCAATTCCGGCTAATGACAAGGGATTGGTCAACAAAAGTCGGTTTCATTTCGTTTGGCATTTTTGTGAAAACTTTTTGATAGCCAAACAATGAAGAAGTATGAGAAATGTTTTGATTCTTGGAATAGACATTCTTTCACCATGGCTTAAGCCTGCAACAAAACAAACAAAAGGTATGTATCTAGCGTATAATAACCATCCATCGAGTCATGTACTGAAGTCTCCGAATTGTTGTTGTTCTTCTTCTGGGCGAAATACCATAACAAATTTCACTTTGGAATTAATGCGAGATTTTTGTTCTGGGAGAAGATTTCTTTTCTTTTTTTTTTCTTTTGTGGAGACTTTTTTGTTTTGGAGTTGGTGTTATTTTTTTACTTTGATTTCATTATTTATAAATTGGCTTAAGTTTGGCAAAGAATTGTGGAGAGGGACCCAGAAAAAAGAACTATATGAAAAAGAAGAACCAGAACAAAAGCTAAGTAAGCCCCGCACCTTTGTGGCCACCAATATTTCACACAAATTCCGCTCGGGCTTTGTTGAAAAGTGCTTTGTGCCATGTTTGTTTGTCATTTGGGGTTTTTTTCGCAAAGGTTGTTGTGGCTGGCTGACTGGTTGGTTGTCTGGTCACTTAGGGTCTCTTATGGTCTGGTCTTTGGTCTTTGGTTTTCCTCCTCCCACCTCTCCAAAAATATTTGGTTTGCTTTGTGCGGGATGGCCGACTTGATGGTTGGCTGAATTTACCTTTTGAAAAATATGTGTAAAAATGAATGAAAAAAGACATCGGCGAAACCAAACATCAGATAAAGGTATGCTGTGCGGCGTTGAAACAAAAGGACAGACTAAGCTCCAAATAAAAAGCTGGTGCCATACATATTAATATCCGAACACACATATCTCCATCAAATACCACAAAAATGAAATGGAAGTGGTGGTCAAATAAATATATTTTTATTTTAAAGACGAAGAAGAAGAAAAAAGACGTTAATAAATAACAGCCAACTAAGTTAGAGGGCCCAGCGGTCTCTAATCTGTGTGTGTAGGTGATGAGATCATAGTTGAGGCTATTTTCAGCCATCTCCGCGTTCTTCGCATATCAAAGAAAATCATGAAATCTTTGGCAAGATTTTTTTCTTTCGATTTCACAATGGAATGATGGCATATTTTATTTTTGCCTGTTGTAAAAAACTGCGGGTTGACCTGGTCAAATTGCCATCATGGTCCCTATAATATTGATGGATGGAGATTGGATTTTTTGCAAATCGAATATTTTGAAACTGGTGTGTTATGAGGGTGTGTTATGAGGGAGATTTTTTTTCGAATAAATGTTTAATGATATGTTTAAATTAATTGTATGTGTTTTCAAAACCTAATTGCAGATTTGGTTTCCCATGGAGTTTTTGTCATAGAGAGAAAAAAATATTCTTTTATAAGAAGACCATGGAAGAATGAAATCAATTTTTAAGAATGCGGATGTAAGACTTATTTTGATTAGAAAAACACACTAAGGTCTTGGCTTGAAAGCCGTGGGAAAATATTCACAAGTTTGAAGGCAAGCCGGATCTTCAATATTACCTCAATGGTGAAATAAAAATTAATATCTAGGTCATATATCATTTGATACGGCCAAAACGTACCTCATCGAAATAATGCGTTTCAGGACATTTGGAGTTGATCTAAAGGTCTCCTGGCTCTATTAGGTCCTATAAAGGTCTCCTGGCTTCACTAGACCTTGTACAGGTCTTCTGGTACCAGTAAAACTTTCAAAGCACTTCCTGCCCCAGCATTGTATTCTTATAAAGAGTTTCTGTCTATGGTATACCTTACAATGTCTTCTTCTGGCTCCAGCTGAATTTATAAAGGTCGCCTGGCTTCAGTAGAACTTGTAAAGGTCCTTTTATCCCTATGAGCTTTTTTGTCTCCCGAAGCCTTTTAATATACGGAAGACCACCCTAGTTTAAGCTGGATTTTCAATATTACCTCAATGTTGATATATAACCTTCTATCTGGGCAATACATCATCAGATTATGGCAAAACGTCGTTTGGAGTCGATCTAGGAATGTCCATGGTTCTGTCTGTCTGGCTAGCTAATCCCCACATGGACAATATCAGTCCACTCCTCCTTATACATATTACCGCCACAAAAGGTCAACATTTTCAAAGAATATAATTGACTTTATAGAACAAGAAGGGACCATCCAATATTGTGCAAACTTTGAGCTTCCCAATATTTTTGTCTGAGCTAGGGCAGGTACGAAAATGTAAATAATTTTAAATCTAACAAAATGTGAAATGAGAGTCCGAAAGTCTACAAATTTCAGACATCCCAATATTTTTACTAACCCAAGACCTGGTGTAAAGATGGAATATATCGTCCCAACCCTTTTAATACCTCCCCCATAAAATGCCAAATAAGCATCTGATTCTTTCTAAACTTCACACAATCCCATGTTTTTATTAAAACAAGATCTGCTGTAAATATAGTAGCTGCCGTTTCACTTCTTCTAGTACTTCCTCCACAAAAGGGTCAAAATTTTGATTAACAAAAATTCTCATAAAACGCGAAATAAAAATACAATTACTTTCATACTCGACAAATCTGAATATTTTCATCAACCCAATATTAGGTATGAAGATAATATATATGGGCGTATTCCGTCTGGTACCTACCCGACAGCGAGTCCAACTATATGAATAATTGTAACTTTCATAAAATGTGAAATAAGCATCAACTGATCTTCAGATGGTAGATATAGCACCACTCCTTCTTGTACCTCCCCCACAAAGGGGTCAAAATTTTGAATAATCCAAATGTTCATAGAATGAGAAATAAGCATCCGAATCTCTTCAAATTTCACACATCTCAATATTTTTATCAAAACATGATATGGTGTGAAAATGGAATGTATAGGTCCCCTACTTTTGGTACCTTCCCCACAATGGGTCAATATTATTGAACTAACTCCCATAAAAATCAAACCAAGCATCTGATACTCTTCAAATTTCACACATCCCAATGTTTTTACTAAATCAAGATCAGGTATAAAGTTGGTAGACATAGATCCACTCCTTCTGATACCTCCCCCATAGAGGTTAAAATTTCGAAAAACCGAAAAGCTCATAAAATGCGGAAGGAAGAAGTGTTATCTGAATCTGTTCTAATTTCACACATCTCAATACTTCTATCAGCCCAACATCAAGTGATAAGATGGAATGTATCGGTCCGCTCCTTCTGATGGTAAATTTTGGAATAATTATAATTATCATAACATACGAAATAATTTTGCAATTCTCTTCAAGGTTGGGCGCTGGAAGGGAGCAAAGCCTCAAGAGTCTTTGCTACTGGCGACAAAAACGAAATTTACCTATATGCTTTGCCTTTTTTGACATCCTGGCCAGGCTCCACTAGCGAGACCACCCGGTCCTTTTTTTACGCTTCGAGAACGAAGTGGGTGTCTAGCAACAGGCTGAAATATTTTGTCAGGTACTCAAATCCCGGCGTATAGGGTTGTTTCAACATTACCATTAAGATTCCATTACCAGAACGTCCCTAAGAATTTTTCGTGAGAAAAAATCCACGACTTAATATAAGCTCCTTATTGAAATAAAAGTTAAACAAGTAAAAAATCTGTAAGTTCTGCCAGGGCGAACTTAGAATACCCTCTAGCAATTGGAAATTTTCAAAAAAATAAAAATCTTTAAAAATTCTATTAAAATCTTAAAAATACCGAATATATCCATTATATTGGGGTCTATACGAAGACGTGGACCTACATAGGTAACTATTGTAATTAGCCAGTACAATACTCAAATACAAAACTTAAAAAAACACCTGGTGAATAATGTTAGCTACATTCTGATCAAAATAGCGAATATTGGGAGGTCTGATACATGGGGCCAATACGAAGGCCTGGACCTGTAAAACAATTTTCTGGCATAGACTGTAGTTCCCATTACGAACCTTAAATACGAAATTTGAAACAACTCCGTTGAATAATGTCGCTAAAATTATCAAAATACCGAATATTGGGAGGTATCGTTCTATGGAGGCTCTACGAAGACGTAGATCTGCATACGCAATTTTTTGTCGTAGGCTGTAGTACTCATTACGAATTCTAAATACAGAATTTGAAACAACTCCGGTGAATAATATCCCAAAAATCGTCAAAATATTGAATATTAGGATATTTCGTTGTATGTGGGCTATACTATATCGCGGGCCTATACAGACGTATTTTTTGTCCAGCGGCAAAGTGCTTAGAAAAAACTTCTATTATGGATTTTTGGGCAAATTCCACTGGAAAATATAGATAAAATCATTAAAATACGGAATATAGGGAGGTACCGTTATATGGTGGATATACGATATCGTGGGCCTATATTGACCATTATTCTTCAGGGGGCAAAGTAGTCACAAAGAACTCCTTGTGTAGAATTTCAGACAATTCCATTGAAAAATGTGCCAAAAATCATTTAAATTCCGAATATCGAGGATACCTTTAAATAGGGGCCATACGATGTGGTGGATCGATATAGCCCATCTTCAAACTTGACCTGCCTGTAGACTAAAGACTGATCTGTGCAAAATTTTAGCTTCCTATCTTTATTTGTTTTGACAACATACAGACAGACGAACGGACGGACAGGTCTAAATCGTCTTAGAATTATTTCTTCGATAAGTTACAAACGGAATGACGAATTTAATATACCCTCCATACGATGTATGGTGGAGGGTATAGAAAAAAATTGAAAATCCTCCTTTAATTTTTTTTTTTTTGAAATCCAATTTTGAAACTAGAAAAACCACATTTTTGAAAAAATCTATAAAACATTTAATTATACCCTACAACACTATGTGTTGGGGGTATTGTAAGTTTGATTGGGCCAAAAATTATGTAACACCACGAAATAATGATTTCCCACATAGGAAAGTATATATGGATCTTCCTATTTCGCCGAGCTGAGTCGATCTAGCTATGTATGTCCGTCCGTCCGTCTGTCCGTCTGTCCATGTTAATTTGTAATCACTCTACAGGTCGCAATTATGGTCCGATCTTCACGAAATTTAAAATGGAGGTGGGGCTTGGGTCAGAATAGATGATGATCGCATAATATTTAGGGGTTGAAATGGACCAAAAACTGAAAAAATTCCTGATTTTGCACTTGCTCTACAGGTCGCAATTATAGACCAATCGACACGGAATTTCGCATGTAGCTAGAGTTTAGGGAGTTTAGCAAGAAGCCTACCCATTTGGGTGGTCATCGGATAATATTTAGCGGGTAAAATAGACCATATCTTTTTTGTTGAAAAAAATTCAAAATTTTTCATCAAACCGCGAATATTTTAAATCCCGGCGAAACCACAAAGCCATGACAAGGTTACTTCTGATCTTTACATTGATGTTAACATCCAACAAAACTGATATATAGCAAAATATGTGCGATATATATGTTTATTAAAGAAGATATGCTTGAAAAATCTCTTATATATCGAGAACGGCTGAACTGATTTCGACAGTTCTCATTAATTCAGAATGGCCTATTGGCAGGAAAGAAAAAGCGTCTAAAAAATCGCATAAAAATATCTCTCTAAAGATGAAAGTATTGATTTTGTAAATTTTTCTCATATTTTTTCAATTTTGTTATATTTTTGGCATATTTTCATTTTGAATTAAACATTTGGTAATATTTCTACAGCTAACAAAACTAAGTAGTTAGGATATCAGGATATCATATACAGATCGCATTTATGGCCCGATCCTTACGAAATTTTGCATGGAGATAAGATGAGGGTCAGAATAAAAGCCTATTCTTTTTGGAGATGATCGCCATATATTTAGGGGTTGAAATGGACCAAAAAACTGCAAAATTGTCAGTAGGTCGTAATTATGGGGGTTACCGGACATTGCAAAAGCCAAGCAGTTTTGGATGGTCATCCAAAAATATTCAATGTGTGAAGGAGTTTGCCAACGTTTATAAAATACGAAAATGTTCATTCCAGTGACTTTTTGGAGAATTCACAAATACAGGAAAGAAGCACTTCTGACTATTTCGTTAACGCTGATTTCGCTGAAGAATATAGTCAAATGTCTGTATCTCATATAGATGCGTTTCAGTAAAAAACCAATAATAAATGTTAATCTTTTGCCACGTCTGAGGGATTATAGGTCTTTGGGAGATATTGGTTCCAGATCTAGGAAGACCATTTAAGTGCAACATCTATTAGTTTAGTTGCTATTATTTGAACATTAGAGAACGAAACCTGATGGTTTTCTGTTATTATTTGTCACAATATCTTGTGGAATTCTTTTGAGTATCTCGCCTATATAAACTGTATCGTTTATTATAGTGTTGTAGGGTATTCAACGGTCGGCCCCGCTCGACTGTAGCCTTTGCTTACTTGTTTTTAATTTAATTTAAAAATATTCCTAAAAATCCCGATTTGTGGCGATCTTAGTAGTCAACCCTATATTCAAACTTAATTTTTGGAATATTTGAAATTTTCGCCTTTTTTGGTCGCCTTTTTGTGGAAAACCCTCTTTCCAAAAAAACTGTCAACTTTATTGGTTACTGTCAACTCTGCTGTTAGTCGCGATGATGTACATCAAGCCATGAAAATATGGTTCAAATAAAAGCCTACAGACAAGATTTGCAAGGTTTTCTTTTGTTTTTTGTCTTTAAGTTGTTGGTTTTGTGTTTCTGTTGGCAAAAAATGTTCAGAGCAACGTGCTGAAAGTAACTGTTGTCAGACCACTTGGAGTACTGCATGTGGCAAGCAATCAGCCAGGCAGCAGTCGGCCCGGTTAACTACTCATTATTTGCGGACAGACAATTAGCGTGTGCGTTTGGATGTAGTGTCACTCGGCAATGTAGGTTAAGATGTTTTACACTAAAAATGTAAATTAACACTTTTCGTATTTATTTGCAACAAAAGTAAATACCAGCAACAACGACAAAAATAAAAACAACTGCAAAAAAATGAAAAAAAAATATAAAACCAACTATTCAACAGGGCAACAATGTATCAAAGATGGTCATAATGACAATGCCGATGATGATGATCTACCGCTTCTGATGATGATGATGACAACATGTGTGTGTCCAAAATGTAAACATTTCACCATCGGCTAAGACCCATTCGAGGAAGCATTCTTGTGGCAAATGAGTCATGTGGATGCATATATTTTCTCGCTCTCTCTCTCCCTGCCCCAAAAAAAGGAGTCACAACCTCTGGCAGTTACTGCACATTCTCCACACATAACTTCCGCATTATTTCCATTCCTGAGGATGATAATATGCTTCTTTATGTTAATGGCAGTTTCGGGGAACTCCTTTCTTTGCAAAAATTCTAGAGAAAAGAAGAAAAATCGTTTTGGGTAATGCATAAAATATATGACACACAGTGCATTGCATTTTTCTGCGATATGTTTTGAGGGAAGAGGATTCTGAGTCAGACACGATAATTGATTCAAAATATTTTTCACTTAATCCACAATTTTAGAAAATGGTCTAAGATATTTAAAAAAACCCGATAAAATATATAAACTAGATTAAAAGAGAAGAGTAAAAAAAATAAGAAGTATGAGTCGGTTTTGCCAGCAGATGTATACCCTTAGCCAATGTTCGATTATTTAAATATATTTTGACTTCTCTTATTATTATTGAAATTGTTGGGCCTCTAAGGAGTAGGTTTCGATGGAATGGGCCAATATTGTCCATTTCGTAACGGACCTAAAAATTTCGCGTTTTATGAGCTTCATGGATATTCAAAATTTTGACCCTCAGTGGGGGAGGTACCAGAACGAGTAGACCAATATATACCATCTTTACAGCAAATCTTGTGTTAGTCGAAATACTAGGATGTGTGAAATATGAAGAGAACCGGTTGTTTATTTCGGATTTTATAATCGTTTTTGTTATTCAAAACTTTTATCCTCTCTGGGGGAGGTGCCAGAAGAAATGGTCCGATCTCTACCATCTTTATAATAGATCTTGTGTTGATAGAAATATTGAGATGTGTCAAGTCTGAATGGAACTGGATCTCAATTCCGCGTTTTATGACCTTCAAGGATATGTAAAATTTTGACCCTCAGTGGGGGAGGTATCAGAATGAGTGGACCGATATATTCCACCTGCACACCAGACCTTGGTGATGTGGGTAATTTGAAGACAATCGGGCATTTACATTACATTTTATAAGAGTATTAATTATTCAAAATGTTGACCCTTTGTGTGGGAGGTATTTGAGGGAGTGGGCCGATATTATCTATTTTCGCACCTGACTTAGCACTGATACAAATATTAGGATTTCCAAAGTTGGAGCAAAATCGGAAAATATTTCTTTGCAGTAATTTTTTTTTTTCTTAAATTTCGACCTTTTGTGGGGGAGGTACCAGAAGGAGTGGAGCGATATTGCGCATCTCCGAACTCGAAATAAGTTTGACAAAAATATTACGATGTAACAAGTTTGGACCAAATCGGATACTCCCTTCGAGAATTATCGTATGCACCAGTCAGACAGACGGGCGGACACCGCAATATCGACTCTAAATATCCTGAAAAAGGAATTGGTTGTTATTTTGATGAGCCACGCTTTGGCCGTATCAAAAGACATATACCCTCTCTAGCCATATGGGTATAAAAATTTTGATCAATACGATGGATTCAGTGTTAGCAGCTTGTTTGTGTCCTGGCTCCAAGGTATCTCCTCGCCAATTTTCAGTCATTTTGTTTTATCGTATTTTGTATGGAAACTCTCTGACCCTAAAATTCATCTATGAAGACTCTCGCACCCTACAGTTCGTTCTATGGAGACCCTCTAGCTCTTTTATGAAGTCTCCTGGCCCTCCAGCTCGTCTATGAAGTCTCTCTGGCTCCCAGATCGTCTACGAAGACTCTCTTGTCCACTAGCTCGCCTATGGTGACTTTCTGGCTCACCAGCTCGCCTATGGAGACTCTCTGGCTCACCAGCTCGTCTATGGAAACTCTCGGACCCTACGGTTCGTCTATGGAGACTCTTTATGGAGTCCTTCTGGCCCTTCAGCTCGCCTATGAAGACTCTTTGGCCCTCCAGCCCTCCAGCTCGTCTATGAAGTCTATCTGGCCCTCCAGCTCGTCTATGAAGCCTCTCTGGCCCTCCAGCTCGTCTATGAAGCCTCTCTGGCCCTCCAGCTCGTCTATGGAGACTCTCGGACCCTACGGTTCGTCTATGGAGACTCTTTATGGAGTCCTTCTGGTCCTTCAGCTCGCCTATGAAGACTCTCTGGCCCTCCAGCCGTCCAGCTCGTCTATGAAGTCTATCTGGCCCTCCAGCTCGTCTATGAAGCCTCTCTGGCCCTCCAGCTCGTCTAGAAGCGACTCTGGCCTTCCAGCTCGTCTATGAAGCTTCTCTGCCCACCAGCTCGTCTATGGAAACCCTCTGGCCCACCAGCTCGTCTATGGAGACCCTCTGACACTCTAGCTCTTTTATGGAGACTCTCTGGTCCACCAGCTTGTCTACAGAGACTCTCTGACCCACCAGTTCGTCTATAGAAATTGTCTGGCCTCACAGTCTTTCTATCGTTATCGTATTTTGTATTTTTGAACTTCTTAAACACGGGGTTTTTTATAGTCCATCCTAATTAAAAAAAAAGGTTTGTTTGAAATATTTTTTTAATGAATTTCACAGGATATTTTTTCCTGCTACAACCTAAGACCATGCCGGGGATCATTGAAGTTATTTTCAAAGGGGCCTTCGGAGTCACAAACTTGGATTTTTAAAGATTTTTCTTTAAAGGACTACCACAGCCTCAATCTTGGATTTTTAAAAGCTTTTTTTATATGAACATGAGACCCGCTGCAATGGATTTGTAAAAAAAAACTGAGCCACAATCGTACATTTTTTAAAGATTTTTTTACACAATTCTCAGAGGTACAAACGTGTAATTTCCAGAATTTTTTACAATGGACACACGGACTTTTTAAAAATATTTTCAAAATCAACATTAAATGCAAAATGTGAACTTTTTTAAGCCCTCAGGGCCACAAAAAGACATGTTTTAAGAATATTTTTAAAAAATTCTCCATAGCACAGTGTTGGCTTGTTTGTTCGGGATACCGTAGTATTTTGTTGTTGCAAAATGGTCAGACTTTATCCCTTTATTGTTGTTTTTATAAAAACAACGTTTGTTTATTAGTGGAGAACGATGGCAATGTTTACCAAGGGGTAAGGCAGGGAATACCTAGGTTTCGGAAAGAGCCACCAATCCTCATCATTTCCCTTGTTGTTTGTCTGGAATATTCTCCCCAGAAGTTATTTTAAAAATAACTTCTATGACAAAAAACATTATTTACCCAAGTGACGAGATCGTAAGCTCAATAGAAGAGAAACCAAAGAATTAAATAAAACTAAAATTCTCCATAGCCCCAAAACCGTAGTTTTTGAAACATTTTTATAAAACTCTTTCAGAGTCACAAAGAAAATATTTCCCCTCCCCCCAAACCAAACACCTCGCCTCTTTTATTTAATATCACATTTTTCCAGTCCTCTGGGGGAAATCCCAAAAATCACTAGCCTCTTTATGGCCGCCATTAAACGTGTCCGTTTATAATGTGAAAATTTAAGGCCAGTTCAAGAGACCCACCTACCCACCAGCCATAGCTGCGTTTTCCAATATTAGTTGGGCCATTTATGAAATGATTTAAATTGTCAGTTAGTGTTATGGTGACTTTCTCGAAATTTATATTTTATGTTTCTATTTTTTTTGCATCTTTCGGGCC
The DNA here is from genome assembly GCF_030504385.1 of Musca domestica. Taxonomy (NCBI): domain Eukaryota; kingdom Metazoa; phylum Arthropoda; class Insecta; order Diptera; family Muscidae; genus Musca; species Musca domestica. Next base: position 733,821 of record NW_026712231.1, read on the forward strand.
TAACTTATATTTTTCCAGATTGGTGGTAATGAATTCAGCAAACAACAGCAACAGCACCAAAAACAATTACATTTTATTAACATCACCCCTCAAGAAACACCAAAGCGATCGTCGTCGTCATCATCATCATCATCATCATCATCACCACAAACAATAACTGTCTGTTGCTACTGGCCATAATTATTTGGCCATAAAACGGGTGGCTGGCTGGCTGACTGACTGGCAGTGTGACTTGTTAGAGGGAGCCCACAACAAGTTAGGCCATTTCATTTGCCACAAAAGAAGAAAGTTGCAAATATTTTATGTACGCCAATTGTAGACCAAAGAGTAGAGTTTTCCTTTTTTTCTATTTTTCTCCTACGTTTGCTGGAGTCGGCGATGTCAATGAACGACCTTCCGCCGTTGCTGCGAAAAACAGCAGCAACAGCAACAAAAAAAAAAAAATGTTCAACACCAAAAAGACCTTATGAAGTACTCCTTCCATAAAAAAATCCAAGACAAGTTGGGAAACAGGTCCATCAACCATCAGCCTCATAGCTGGTTGGTTGGTGGTGGCGGCAATAACATCCACCAACAGCTAAGTCAGTCAGTCAGCCCCCGCATAATTTAGCCAATTGAATTGTAAATGCAACCTAAACAACGTTGCATTGAAAGGTGCACAACATACGAGGGATGGGTGGGAAGTAGAGGAATATTTAAAAAAAAAATCTGTTTACAGAAGAGGTCTTCTGTACACAGCAGAGGTCTACTGTGGACAGAAGAGGTCTTCTGTGGACAGAAGAGGTCTTCTGTGGACAGAAGAGGTCTTCTGTGGACAGAAGAGGTCTTCTGTAGACCGAAGACATCTTTGGTAAACAGAAGACCTCTTCTGTGTTGGACAGAAGAAGACCTCTTCTGTGTGGACAAAAGAAGACCTCTTCTGTGCGGAGAGAAGAAGACCTCTTCCATGTGGACAGAAGACCTCTTCTGTGGACAGTAGACATCTTCTGTGGACAGAAGACCTCTTCTGTGGACAGAAGACCTCATCTGTGGACAGAAGACCTCATCTGTGGACAAAAGACCTCATCTGTGGACAGAAGACCTCTTCTGTGGACAGAAGACCTCATCTGTGGACAGAAGACCTCATCTGTGGACAGAAGACCTCTTCTGTGGACAGAAGACCTCATCTGTGGACAGAAGACCTCTTCTGTGGACAGAAGACCTCTTCTGTGGACAGAAGACCTCTTCTGTGGACAGAAGACCTCTTCTGTGGACAGAAGACCTCTTCTGTAGACAGAAGACCTCTTCTGTTCTACAGGGACTCCCTGGCTCCCTGGCCCTCCAGCTCGTCTATAGGGACTCCCTGGCCCTCCAGCTCGTTTATAGGGACTCCCTGGCCCTCCAGCTCGTCTATATGGACTCCCTGGCCCCCTGGCCCTCCAGCTCGTCTATAGAGACTCCCTGGCCCACCAGCTCGTCTATAGAGACTCCCTGGCCCACCAGCTCGTCTATAGAGACTCCCTGGCCCACCAGCTCGTCTATAGAGACTCCCTGGCACACCAGCTCGTCTATAGAGACTCCCTGGCCCACCAGCTCGTCTATAGAGACTCCCTGGCACACCAGCTCGTCTATAGAGACTCCCTGGCCCACCAGCTCGTCTATAGAGACTCCCTGGCCCACCAGCTCGTCTATAGAGACTCCCTGGCCCACCAGCTCGTCTATAGAGACTCCCTGGCCCACCAGCTCGTCTATAGAGACTCCCTGGCCCACCAGCTCGTCTGTAGAGACTCCCTGGCTCCCTGGCTTTCCAGTTCGTCTATAGGGACTCCCTGGCCCTCCAGCTCGTCTATATGGACTCCCTGGCCCCCTGGACCTCCAGCTCGTCTATAGAGACTCCCTGGCCCCCTGGCCCTCCAGCTCGTCTATAGAGACTCCCTGGCCCCCTGGCCCTCCAGCTCGTCTATAGAGACTCCCTGGTCCCCTGGCCCTCCAGCTCGTCTATAGAGACAACCTTGGAGACTCTCTGGCCCTCCAGCTCATCTATGGAGACTCTCTGGCCCTCCAGCTCATCTATAGAGATTCCCTGGCCCTCCAGCTCTTCTATAGAGACTCCCTGGCCCTCTAGCTCTTCTATAGAGACTCCCTGGCCCACCAGCTCTTCTATAGAGACTCCCTGGCCCACCGGCTCGCCTATAGAGACTCCCTGGCCCACCGGCTCTTCTATAGAGATTCCCTGGCCACCAGCTCTTCTATAGAGACTCCCTGGCCTACCAGCTCTTTTATAGAGATTCCCTGGCCCACCAGCTCTTCTATAGAGATTCCCTGGCCCACCAGCTCTTCTGTAGAGACCCGCTGGCCTTCCAGCTAGTCTATAGCGACTCTCTGGTATCCAGCTCATCTATAGCGACTGCCTGAACTCCAGCTCTTCTCTAGAGACTCCCTGGCCCCCCAGCTCGTCTATAGAGACTCGCTGGCCCCCTGGCCCTCCAGCTCGTCTATAGAGACTCCCTGGCCCAGCCAGCTCGTCTATAGAGACTCCCTGGCCCAGCCAGCTCGTCTATGGAGACTCCCTGACCCCCTGGCCCGCCAGCTCGTCTATAGAGACTCCCTGGCCCCCTGGCTCGCCAGCTCGTCTATAGAGACTCCCTGGCCCCCTGGACCTCCAGCTCGTCTATAGAGACTCCCTGTCCCTCCAGCTCGTCTATAGGGACTCCCTGGGCCTGCCTGGTCCTCTCGATCGTCTAAAGAGACTCCCTGGCCTCCAGCCCTTTTTCCAACCTCGTACAATTTCCCCAGTTAGCTAATCACTCACTCAACCCAAACTCCGTATCCAACAACAACAATACTTGGTACGGTTGGCAAATAATCAAAGACGTTGTTGTTGCTATTGTTGTAAATTGAGTTCGGAATGAGGAAATTCTAATTTGTACAAGACAAAATTCATGTAAATTTTATTCGCAATTATGCTGCTGTTGCTGCCTTGATTAGTGATCTTAGAAAGTGGTGAATGAATGGGAGGCAGTCGCCGAAGTACTTCCACACACACACACATATGTGAATTGGATGGAGGAGGCTGCCAAACGGTAGTACCTCCACAAAATAATAAAAAGCTATCGAACAAAGGGGGAAAACACAACAGCAGGTACTGCATGTACTTTCATTTTCATATGAATCTGTCGGATTTTCGCATCATATGTGATGTACGTTAAAAGATAACATCATCGTCATCATCATCATCAAAATCTACTACAATCGTCCAGGAGCTGGCAAATAAAACAGACGGGTAGGCAGTAGCCTCCACGAACGGAAGAAGAATCACATTTAAAAGTCGAAGAAAAAAAAGGAAAACTAGCAGTGCAACAAATCAGCTGAAGAAAGTGTAGCCTGGCTGGTTATTAGCGGATAGATGAGTGCATACTGTATAAATACGTACGTACGGTGGCAAATGGGATCCAGCCAAGCTCCATGGCAAATGGCAAATACCAACAACATCTTGGCCACATTGCATGGCATGTCATGGTATTTCCATTATTGCATTAATTCGCCTCAAATATAGCGCTTGGGTTATAAAATAGCTGAAAATTTGCATTTTTGTTACAATTTGCCATGTTGTTTGTTGTTGTTGTTGTTTCTGTGTTTTTTGGGGTCTTTGGCGAACGCCAAACACCAACATCGCCACCATTGCCTTCATCCATTTTGGCGAAATACCAGTAGCATCGTTATCAACATTTCACAAACAAACAATGGGACAGCATTTCATCATTAGCTGGCATGAAAAATTATTTCAAAGATGCCAAGAGGGAAGGGGAGAGAAAACGACAAAAGGGGTCTTAGTGGTCCAATGCGATCATGTGATACCCTTTTCGATTACGAAAACAAAAAATGAGGAGAAAATGGGTTTGCTGCAACTTAGAGAGTCGGCCTTAGAACCACTTAAAGAGGGGTTCTGTCGATAGCATTCGTTTCAGAATCATCGCCAGAATTCTGACGAATCTCGAATATTAAAAGACCCCGATGCTTCTTTTAGCGAATGACTTTTACTGCAACTAGTCGATGAAGAGAAGGAGAATTTGTTTTTCGGTAATAGACCCATAAGCGTTCAATATTACGATGTGGAAGGTTCGATCGTTTCAGGCACTGCCTTCGCTCTATGCGAGATTTGTGATATTTTACCATAAATACGATATGAGGTATCTAAAATAGTAGGCTGATTGAATAAGGTTTCTGCCCAAAATATACTTAAACAGGTCGCCTGCTTCCTGCTAAAATCTACGCTCTCCAGAAAAACCTGTAGTTTTATGAATATTTTTTTCAGGACCAAAATACCTAAAGGTCCTGAAAAAAATATTCATAAAACTCCAGGTTTTTTTTGGAATTATTCACGTCTTTGCTACCGATGGCACACGTATATAAGAGAGAAAGGTGATGAGTGAGTAACTGATTCATCAACTCCCAGACGAAACGGCTGAAGCTAGAATCTTGAAATTTTACATGTAAATCAATGTCGTTGTGAGGTAAGTCTAGGTTCTTGGCAACTCCAAAAATGTACTCAAAGGAACTAAATTGGTAACATTGGGAGCGGATAGATCTGAAATCTTCAGGCAAAATAGTGGTATAAAAATCAAGTTTGGAAATGTGGAGATTGATATAAGATGGGGATCTAGGAAATAGGTACTAAGTGTAAGAACTGGACTAACTTATACGGAATTTCGTACAATCCGATTTTGAGTAAACGAATGGAGTTGGGAATATGAAATATTAGTATTCTGGTCACAGCTGGTGGGTAGGGTCAAAATAAAAGGTAGTTTTGGAAATGCGTACTGCAGGTATACTAAATGGTAATAAATATGGTAATGAACTAACGGTTAATACTTGAAATCTAAAACTTGATATTGGGGTCACCGTTATTGTGAAATATTAAGGTTTGGAGGTGGTTTTGGGAATGTGTACCATAAATGTACGAAAAGTACTAAATATCATAATTTGAGGAAGAAATAGAGCTGGAAATCTGACATTTAGATGACCTTAGATGTTTTTTGGGACACATGAAAAAAGGGTTTTAGGAAATTCGAACAATAATTGTACCACTAATAATTGTCCGGGCCGAACTTTGAATACCCTCCAACATTTGGAATCAATTTGGAAATTTTCAAAAAAAAAAAAAAAAAAAAAAAAAAAAAAAATATATATATATATATATATATATATATATATATATATATATATATATATATATATATATATATATATATATATATATATATATATATAATAAAATCCGTTAAAAATTAAGTTAAAATATCAAAAATACCGAATATAGCCGTTATATTGGGGTCTATAAAAAGACATGGACCTGCATAGGCCTCTTTTGTCATAGGCAAAAAAACTTGAAAAAAAAAATCCGGTGAAAAGAGTCGTTCAAACCATCAAAATACCGAATTAAGGAAGCTACCGTTCTATCGTGGCTCTACGAAGACCTGGACCTGCATAAACAGACTGTAATACCTATAGGGAACTTAAAATACGAACTTTGAAACAATTTCGGTGAATATTGTACCTAAAATCATCAAAATAACGAATATAGGGAGGAACTGATATCTGGGGCCTATGCGAAGACCTGGACCTGCATACACAATTTTCTGTCACAGGCTGTAGTATGTATTACGAACTTAAAATACCAAATTTGAAACAATTCCGGTGAATAATGTCACTAAAATCATCAAAGTACCGAATATCGGGAGGTATCGTTATATGGAGGTTATATGAAGACGTGGACTTACACAGACAATTTTCTGTCATAGGCTGAAGCATCCGTTACGAACTTCAAATACCAAATTTGAAACAATTCCGGTGAATAATGTCGCGAAAATCATCAAAGTACCGAATATCTGGACGTATCGTTATATGGAGGTTATATGAAGACGTGGTCTTACACAGACAATTTTCTGTCATAGGCTGTAGTACTTATTGGGGACTTCAAATACGAAATTTCAAACAATTTCGGTGAATATTGTACCTAAAATCGCCATATACCCAATATAGGGAGGTACAAATATATGGGGCCTATACGAAGACCTGGACCTTCATAGAAATCAAACATATAAAATTTTATTTTTATCAGGCGATTATAAGGGGTTGGTAGGAATGTTTTATCAACGACCATTTAAAAAAAATAATGGAGTTTTAAAAATTATGTTTAAGGACTTCCATAGTCATAAGTTAGGGAGTTGGGGAAAGTTTTCTTTCAAGGGCTTTCAGAGCCATCAATTGCAATCTCTTAGGGATGGCTAAAATCTGAGATGGATGGCTAAAATTTTGCATACATACATAGTTTACCAGTAGGTAGGTTAAGTTCGTAAATGGGTCATGTTGGTCCACGTATAGCCCCCATATAACGGTACCTCCCGATATTTGATATTTTCATGATTTTAGCGACATTAGTTACCGGAATTGTTACAAATTTCATATATAAAGGTCGTAATGGGTACTACAACCTGTGGCAAAAAAAAAATCGTATGCAGGTCCACGTCTTCGTATAGCCCCCATATAAGGGTACCTCCCAATATTCGATACTTTAATGATTTTAGCGACATTATTCACCGTAATCGTTTCAAATTTCGTATTGGAAGATCTTAATGGGTACTAAATGGGTACAATCTATGGCAAAAAATTTCGTATGCAGGTCCACGTTTTCGTATATATATAACGGTACCTCCCGATATGTGATACTTTAATGATTTTAGCGACGGAATCGTTTCAATTTTCGTATTGGAAGATCTTAATGGGTACTACAACCTATGGCAAAAAAAAATCGTATGCAGTTCCACGTCCCCCATATAACGGTTTTCACTTAAGTGGTAGTTTTCCTATTTTTTTTTTTTTTTTTGAAATTTTCCTTCCAAATATTGGAACTTAGCTGCATTTTTATTTGTTTTTTTTTTAATCGGTAAATTTTGGCATATCCCCACAAATTCCCATTGCTCTCCCATAGCCTCCAAGAAAACTGTCATTTGTACTGTAGGGTATACAAAATAACAAAAACATGACATTAACTAATCAAACACACACACACACACACACACACACACACACACACACACACACACACTCACAAACTTTCTCATAGACAAAAATGAAAACAATTCCGAAACTTAACAATTGAAAATGTCAGTCAGGCCCACCGCCCTCCATCATCCTGTGAACAAAAATTCAACTTCGGACATTTTTTCCTTGGTTTCATTTGAGTCTTGAAATTTCATTCACAACCAAACAACGTGACATGAAAAAAAAAAACTGATGATGTTGCTGTTGCTGTCGCTGATGCTTTGGCTGCTGCTGGTGAAGCTATTAATGTTCCTACAGCAGCACTTAAGGCCCGTTGTTGCCAATTGCCTGCCATTGTTAGTGGGCTATGAAAATGCGACCATTGCTGGTGGATGTTTTTGGTGTTGTTGCTCTTGTTGTTATTGTTGTGCCAATATATTATGGCTGTTGCACACACAAAGCCAGCCATTCAGCAGCGGCAGCCACCAACAACGACCAGCAGAAACAGAAAAAAAAACAAAAAACACAGATCTTAGCTGATTTATTATTGCTTACCGGTGTTGCTAAAGTGCCACAGCCAGCGCTTAAATATCACCAGCAAATGGAAGACCAACAACAGCCACAACAACAATAATAACGACAACAACAACAACGTTAGAAAATACGTACATACATTAAGCTGGGAGACCGACCGACCATCGATCTGATGTCCCCGGCACGATGTTGTTAAATACCAAACCAGAGCAGAAATTTTTGTTTTGGTTTGATGTTGCTGCTGTTGTAAGTGTCGGTTTTATTGTCTAGTTGTTGTTGTTGTTGCTGGCCTGGTTGACGGTGGCGGTGGTGGTGGTCGTCACATGGGACAACAAGTAAACAGTGGTTACTTTATCTTTACCGGAAAATTATATGAAGGACTTGAAATGCTAAAATCTCAGAGGATAGACCATGCAGAAGGGGACGAGGGAGTCAATAGAGGTCTATACAGGGTAAGATAAAAAAAATGGCCACAAAGTCAAACAACATAATTTTCACATAATTTTTTAAAATTTATTGTATGATGGCAAAAAATGTCGGAAATAGCATCAAATTTTAGAAGAAGTTTAGATTTGTTCGAATTGGTCACCTTTGGCACGAATTATGGCCTTCAAACGGCCAATGAAACCGTCACACGCTGCCCGAATATTGATCTGCGGTATTTTGGCCCATTCCCGGCGAAGTGCCTGCTTGAGGTGATCGACACTTTGGTATTTTTTAGTGCCAACCTTGCTTTCCAAAATACTCCAGACACAATAGTCCAACGGATTGGTATCCGGAGATTTTGGAAATGAAGCGAGGAACCTCATTTTGTAACCATTCTTGGCTGGCGCGTACTGAGTGCGATAGTGCTGAATCCTGTTGGAATGTCCAAGGTCTGCGGCCAAAATGTTTGCGTGCCCAAGGCTTTAATACACCCTCCAGAATATTTTCGCGATAATATTCGGCACTTATTCTGATGTCACGAGCGGAGAGCGACCATCGGCTGTTATGGCGGTTCACACCATCACAATGGCCGGCGCTTGAGTTCTGGTGGCCAAGAGAAGTAGCATATTTTAAGCTAACCTCTTTGGCAGTTAAACACGATCATTTTGTTTGTTTACAAACTGCTGGGCACCGAATGTTTTCTCAAATTCGGCAGTTCACCACTTTCGACCAAGCGAAGGAACTCTTTAGCCCTTTTGAGTCTATTTTCTTTTTGTTGCGGTGTAAGTTCTTGCCCTTTTTGGAATTTCAATGGCTTTACCCCAAGCTCATTTTTCAATAATTACCGAACTGAGTATTGCGATATGTTCAGCTCCCGGGCCATTTTTCGGGCACTGCGACACGGGTTGCGATCAAGTCGCTTCTTTACTTTTCGAACCATTTCTGTTTTCTTCCATACACTTTCTTGACGTCGGGCTATGCTACCAGTATGAAATGACAGCAGTCTGAAGTTGGTTGGCAGTTTTTTCATCTCACCCTGTAGAGTTTAAAATTACTGCCAGAACCTCTTTAAAAGTATCCTTGAAACTCAATGGAGCCGAATAATTAATTATCAAAATTTTGCCCCCCCCCCCCCCACTGTGGCCATTAATGTGGTCCATCATGAACATCATCATCGTGTGGGATTTTTTGTTGGGCAGGACGTAGTAAGAATACTCGTTAAAGGCTAAGATCGGTCAATAAAGGATTCCAGCGCTAGAAGTTTGCGTCCATGAAAATCCAGAAATTTATTTGTTCCCAGTGTCACCAAAAATAAAATTCCATAAAAATTTTGTTCCCATTGTGGTCCATCGTGATCATCATCATCATGAGTATGGGAGAATATTAGGATTTTTTTTGTCAGGACTTGAAAATTTTGAGGCGAAGTAAGAACATTCGCCAAAGGCTAAGATGGGCCAATAAAAACCTCAGAACTGGAAATTTGCGTCCAAGGGTATCCAGAAATTTATTGGTTCCCAGTTTCACCAAAATGAAATTCCCTAAAAAGTTTGTCCCACTGTGCCCATTACTGATTACAGTAATTACTTACATGATAATTATGGTCATTAATATGAGGGAATAGTTGAATTTTTTTTTTGGACAGGACCTGAACATTTTGAGGCGTAGTAAGAATATTCGCTAAATGCTAAAATGGGTCAATGAAGGACTCCAAAGCTGGAAATTTGTATCCTAAGCCATCTAGAAATTTAGTAGTTCCCAGTATCACCAAAAATAAAATTCCATAAAAATTTTGTCCCCACTGTGCCCATTACTGTGGTCCATCATGAAAACTTTGTTGTACTCCCTCAAAAAAAAAGCCCGACCTGAAATTTATTTTCCCTGGCTGATGTGCCTGAGAATGAATGCTGTTAGTCTTATACCCTCAACCATAAATAGTAGGGAGGGTATATTACGTTCGTCATTCCGTTTGTAACTCATCGAAATAATAATTTTAGGCCTAATAAAGTATATATGTTCCTGATCAGGGTAAGATTCTAAGACGATTTAGCCCTGACCGTCCACCCGTCTGTCCGCCTGTTGTAATCACGCTAGAGTCAAAACGAATAAAGATAGGAGGCTAAAATTTAGCACAGATCAGTTTCTTTTGTGTGTAAGCAGGTCACGTTCGAAGATGGGTTATATCGGTCCACGATATTTTATAGCCCCATATAACGGTATTTCGCAATATTCGGTATTTTGAGGATAATTGCTAACTTTTTTTCAAGAGAATTGTCTGAAAATCCATAGTAGAAGTTATTTCTTAGCACTTAACCACCTGGAAGAAAAATGTCTATATAGGTCTACGATATCGTATAGCCCACATACAACGGTACCTCCCCATATTCGGTATTTTGAGGATTTTAGCGATATTATTCACCGGAATTGTTTCAATTTTCGAATTTCGAGTTCGTAATGGGAACTACAGTCTATGACAGAAAATTGTCTGTGCAGGTCTACGGTTTGGTATAGCCCCCATATAACAGTACCTCCCGATGTTCGGTATTTTGATTATTTTACCGACATTATTCACCGAAATTGTTTCAAATTTGGTATTTAAAGTTTTTAATGGATTCTACAGCCTGTGACAGAAAATTGTCTATGGAGGTCGAGGTCTTCGAATAGGTTCCATATATGAGTACCTCCCTATTTTCAGTATTTTGACGATTTTTAAGTACAATATTCCCCGAAATTGTTTGAAATTTTACCTGTGACAGAAAATTGTCTGTGCATGTCCAGGTCTTCGCATAGGCACCATATATCAGTACCTCCCCATATTCTGTATTTTGAGGATTTTAGCGACATTATTCACCGGAATTGTTTCAAACATGGTCTTTGAAGTTCGTAATGGATATTAAAGCCCAAGACAGAAAATTGTGCGTGAAGGTCCAGGTCTTCGTATAGCCTCCATATAACGGTACATCTCGATATTTGGTATTTTGATGATTTTAGCGACAATATTCACCGAAATTATTTGAAATTTCGTATTTGAAGTTCTACAGTCTATGAGAGAAAATTGTCCATGCTGGTGCAGGTCTTCGTATAGGCCCCATATAACAGCACCTCCCGATATTCGGTATTTTCATGATTTTAGCGACATTATTTACCGAAATTGTTTCAAATTTGGTATTTGAAGTTCCTAACAGGTACTACAGTGTGTGACAGAATATTGTCTATGTAGGTCAAGGTCTTCGTACAGGCCCCATGTATCAGTACCTCCCCATATTCGGTATTTTAATGATTTTAGCGACATTATTTACCGGATTTTTTTCGAGTTTGAATATTGTAATGGCTTGTGTCAAAAGTTGCCTATGCAGGTCCTCGTCTTTGTATAGACCCCAATATAACGGCTATATCCGGTATTTGTAAGATTTTACCAGAATTTCTAACGGATTTTATTTTTTGAAAATTTCCAAATTCGTTTCCAATGGAGGAGGGTATTCAGAGTTCGGGCCGACCGAACTTACTGCTTCTTTACATATTTTTTTGCTGGGAACGTAGAGCTCCATTTTATCTCCTAGTTTATTTTTATTTATTTTCTTATTGTTTTTTTTTTTTTTTTTGGTTTTTCTTCCACCACACAAATGTCCACCACTACAGCCTGAATGGCATTTTCCGCCAGCATCGAAATATGTTCGCTATGCCTGTTGTAATGCCAGGAGCTTTAACTCTTGTTGTGGCAAATTATTTTTTGGCCAAGGTGTTGCTGCTGCTCATTTTTTCTTGCTATGCTTTGCTACCGTCCGTCGGACGTCGTGTGGAATGGATTGGAATATATGCTGTGTGGCGGAACAACTTGGCAAATCTTACCTCTCCTCAGATGGGGTGTGACGAAATGAAATGGTAATTTAAGTCGTGTAACAAAACATTATTTTTGCATTGCAATCGATTTTCTATAGACATCAAATGCTAATGGCTGGCCATATGTTGTTGTTTAAGAGCGGTTTTTTTTTGGTGTTGTTAGCATGCTTTTCGTTATGGGAAAAAGTGACAAATTTGTGGTTAATTTGTAATGGAAGAAATTATGGGAGATTTCGCGGGGGAAAGAAATAGTTTTTTTATTTATTAATTTTTTTTGTTTTACTGGCTATTTTTTGGAATGTGAATACTAGCAGATTTTATCAGGAAAAAAAAATAACAAAAAAAAACTTTTTTTTGCAGGATCAGCAGTCAAATTTTTAAGACCATAAAAATTGTGAATTGTAGTAGCAAAGACACAAACCACCAGGATTCTATGATGATTTTATATTTTTATTGATTTTTAATTTTTTTTTAAATAAATCAGGATGTATACCCTCAGCCAAGGATCGATTATTTAAATATATTTTGACTTCTGCTATGATATTCAAATCGTCGACCCTCTGTGGAGTGGATTACGAAGGAATGGTTCAATATTGACAATTTCGTGTCGGTCCTGAATACATATGATATAAATATTGCGATAATTTTTTAGAATATATTAAACTGTGCTGGGGGTACCAGATATAGTGGACGTAAGTATTCCATTTTCACACCTCAGCTAATAAAGATGAACATATTGGTATGGGCAAAATTACAAGAAATTCGAACATTTATATCCAATTTTATGCGAAATCATAAATTACATATTCATCTCAGGTTTCTGGTTGAGAGAAATATTTAGATATAGTTGCATAGAATCGCTGACATGTTTCGCAAGTTAAGATAGATAAAAGTATTGAGAATTGTGACCCTCTATGGGTGAGGAACCAGAAGGGGTTCGCATATATAAATCATCTTCCCAACAGATCTTGTGTTAGCAAAAATACTTGTATGTGTGAAATTTGAAGAGTGTTGGATGCTTATTTCGCCGCTTTTGTTTTTCTAAATCTTGAACACTATGTGGGGGAGGTACCAGAAGGAGTGCCCCGATATATCCCAACTTCACAGCAGATCTTGTGTTAGTAAAAATAATGGCATGTGTCAAAATTTGAAGAGAGCCGGATGCTTATTTCGGATTTTACGATCGTTTTGGTTAAACAAATGTTCGACACTTTGTGGGGGAGGTACCACAAGGAATGGTCCGATTCCTACTATTTTTATAACAGATCTTGTGTTTATGGAAATATTGAGAAGTACCAAGTTTAAATGGAATCGGGTATTAATTTCCTGTTATATGAGCTTCATGAATATTCAAAATTTTGACCCTTTGTGGGAGAGATACCAGATGGAGTGAACCGATATATTCCATTTTCGCACCAGACTATGGGGTAATAGAAATATTTTAATGTATGTAGTTTGAAGAGAACCGGATGCTTATTTCAGATTTTATTATCGTTTTGGTTATTCAAAACTTTGCCCATTTGTAGGACAGGTACCAGAAAGAATGGTCCGATTTCTACTATCTATATAACAGATCTTGTGCTTATGGAAATATTGAGATGTACCAAGTTTGAATGGAACCGGATGTTAATTTCGCGTTCTATGAGCTTCGTGAATATTCAAAATTCTGACCCTTTGTGGGGGATGCACTTGATAGAGTAGACCGATATTGGCCATTTTCGCACCTGACCTAGCACTGACCCAAATATTAAGAATTGCACAGTTGGAGCAAAATCGGATTATTGCTTCTCTTTCTGTGCATAAAAAAATATTTTTATAAAAATTTCGACCATTTGTCGGAGAGGTCCCAGAAGGAGTGAACCGGTATATTCCATCTTTACACCAAATTTTTCGCTTAATAAAATTATTGGGATGTGGGAGATTTAAAGACAATCGGAACCTTCCATCACATTTTATTAGAGTTGTAATTATTCAAAATGTTGACCATTTGTGGAGGAGGTATTTGATGGAGTGAACCGATATTGTCCATTTTCGCACATAGACCTAGTACTGATCCACATATTGGGATTCGCAAAGTTGGAGCAAAGACGGATCATAATTTCTCTTTCTCTTTCTAAATTTGATCGAAATCGGTTAAGATATAGCTATAGCTCCCATATATATTGTTCATCCGATTTGTTATTTTTGTCCTCCGCAGCCGTAATATGGACTCTGTAACAACAATATTTGGGGAAATATATCAAATACAGCTCAGAAATACATTTGCTAAATTTTATCGAGATCGGTTCAGATTTGGATATAGCTCCTATATATAACTTCGTCCTATTTACTTTTCGATTGTGCACCAAACGTCTAATATTTGCCCAAATGGGATGAAATTTGGCACTTACGACCGAATTGAGTCTAGAAGCTAGTATGTCAAATTTGATCGAGATCGGTTCCGATATAGCCATAGCTCCCATATATATTGTTCATCCGATTTGTCATTTTTGTCCTCCGCAGCCGTAATATACACTCTGTAACACCAATATTTGGGGGAAATATATCAAATACAGCTCAGAAATACATTTGCTAAATTTTATCGTGATCGGTTTAGATTTGGATAAAGCTCCCTTATATAACTTCGTCCGATTTACCTTTTATTGTACACCAAACGTCTAATATTTGCCCAAATTGGATGGAATTTGGCACATACGACCGAATTGAGTCTAGAAGCTAGTATGTCAAATTTGATCGAGATCGGTTCAGATATAGCCATAGCTCCCATATATATTGTTCATCCGATTTGTCATTTTTGTCCTCCGCAGCCGTAATATGCACTCCGTCAGGGAAATATATATCAAATACAGCTCAGAAGTATCTTTGCCAAATTTTATCGAGATCGGTTCCGATTTGGATATAGATCCCATATATATTTTTATCCGATTTCAAATTAATTGTGCACCAAATGGGCAATACAAGTCCGAATTTAAAAGATACAAATGCTTCGGCATATTTAGTCCTTTGAACTTTAAATTATACTTATAATCGTAGCGTGTATGATTGAATTCTCCCATAAAAATTTTTAATTGTTATGCGGAGCTCTACTAAATTAGCAAAGTGGTGTAGGGTATCATAAAGTCGGCCCCGCTAGACTTTAAGACTTTCTTTACTGGTTTTCGTTGATGTTGCTAATTTTCGAACTCGATCTAAGTTTGAAAATAATATTACCATGTATCAAATTTGAACCAAATCGGATACTTCCTTCGAGAGTTATCGTTCGCGCCAGCCAGCCAGACAGA
The DNA here is from genome assembly GCF_030504385.1 of Musca domestica. Lineage (NCBI taxonomy): Eukaryota > Metazoa > Arthropoda > Insecta > Diptera > Muscidae > Musca > Musca domestica. Next base: position 748,922 of record NW_026712231.1, read on the forward strand.
CATTGGTGCTCTATGAAAATACTCTTAAAATATACACGTTTTTCACTCTACTAGTGGGGCAATAATTTTTGAAAAATCCAGTCTGGAAAACTCCTAATTCTCTTTTCCAAAACCTGATTTTTACCCATTGTTCGTTTGAAAATCGTGATCGTACCTCCCACCGAACTTGACCATCAATTAAACCCTCATTACGCATTGCATTTAATTAATTTGATGGACTTAATGATGGACCATAACAAATTTGTTCGACCCAAAACATTTAACCTGTCATCGATAGGTGTTGGTTACCCATTGTTAGCCTTTGTTAAATTTCTTTGTCTTCCCCTTTTTTTTTCAATTTCTGCTTTTGTTTCCAAATCTGTGGAAGAGAATCCCAACTATTACATGTTTACAACAGCTTACAAACCAAAAAAAAAAACGCTCATTGTTTTCTCTGTTCACTTGTGGTGTGTGCGTTTTTTTTTTTTCCTTTATCGAGAAAAACCATCAAAAGAAGAGTGTTAAACATATTATTACGTAATCGAAGTAACAAAAGCGATAACCGTTTTAGGTGTCTTTATTGTATCATCATGATCGGAAAAAGCAGCGAGGCAACCAGGCAGCGAGTCAGTCAGTCAGTCAGTCAGCCAATGAACAACTCATAATTACCAGCAACATGAAATGCTTAAAGCGTAACAAAGCTTAGTTGCGTTGCGTTTTGCAGCCAAGCCGGCAGCCATGCTATTGGTAAATAAAAGCCGGCATGACGCTTTTAGAGTCTACATAATACCGGCCCAATAATTTTAACAACTTTTGGTTGGCATAAACAAACCAAGTACAACAAAAAATAATGAGTGTTCCAAAGCCCGAAAAACGCATGCCGAACAGGTAGTCTTTTTTTTTTTTTTTGGAAAACTTTAAATAAAAAAAAAAATTAAAAAAAGGAAAAAATAAACGAAATGTAACGCATTTTTGCCGGTTGTTCACCAGGTTTATTAGGGTGGTTGTTTGCAAAAAGTAACTTTTTTTATGAAAAAAAAAAAAAAACAAGTAAGCAAAGGCTATAGTAGTGCGGGGCCGACCATGTGATACCCTACAACACTACAATATGTTGGAAGCCTCCTTATGTCTAAATCCATTTTGAAGATTTGTCTTTTGAAATTATGTCACGGAGTACTGCCCAGATATTACCCTTAGCATTTTGACCAGGGATATCTGCCCAATATTTTACAGCTAAATATAATCCAATGGTCATCCAAAATGCTGTCCTTAACTCTCTTCACAGGCGTGTCGATTGGCTTCAATTGTGTGATCGGGAAAAAAATTTCTGTTTTTGGTTAATTTGAACCCTCAATATTTTGCAATCATCTCCAAAAGAAATGCTGGTATTTTTCACACAAAATTAGTGGTCCATTGTACCCGCTGTCCTAACTCTAACTTTATACGATATTTCGTGTGCTTTGGTTTCTATTTGTGACCTTTATAACGGCTGCAAAATCGGGAAAATTTTTAGTTGTTGGTCCATTCCAACCACCTAATATATTGCGGACATCTTTGAAAACAATAGGCCTAGCTATTCTGAGCCCAACCCTACCCTTGTGAAAATTTTCTTGAGGATCGGACGATATTTGCAATACTTATATAATATCCCCAACCTGTGTTGTAAGGTGAAAAAACATTACAAAATATTATAAGTCAAATTTAAAAAAATCGCATGCGATAAAAAATATGAAAAAATAAAAAAATGTCACCAAATTCTACAAAATCTATACTAACATCATTATTGGTAAAATGTTCTGCGATTTTTTTAGATTTTATACTTTTATGTCAAGAGGGCATTCTGAATTGACAAAATTTGTCAAAATCGGTCCAGCCATTCTTGAGATATAAGCATTCTAGCTAACATTCCCTTCCTTTGTATATACACATTGTATATATTTCGCTATATATAACCGATATATTTACTATCGGCATCTACGTAACGTTCAGAATTGACCTGTTCGTCTATTTGTGATTTCGACGGGATTAAAAATATTCGCAGTTTAATGGAAAATTTTACTTTTATTTAACACAAATGTTGTGGCCTATTTCACCCACTAAATATTACCCGATGACCATCAAAATTAGAAGGCTTCTGCCCAGCCCTAAGCTCTAGATCCATGCTAACTTTCGCTTTGATTGGTCTATAATTGCGACCTGTAGAGCCACTGCAAAATCAGGAATTTTTTCAGTTTTTGGTCCATTTCAACCCCTAAATATTATGCGATCATCTCCAAAAGAAATAGGGTTCTATTTTGACCCTAGCCCCACCTCCATTCTAAATTTCATGAAGATCGGGCCATAATTGCGACCTGTAGAGTGATTACAAATTAACATGGACAGACGGACGGACGGACATAAATAGCTAGATCGACTCAGATCGGCGAGATAGGAAGATCCATATATACTTTCCTATGTGGGAAACCAATATTTCGTGGTGTTACATAATTTTTGGCCCAATCAAACTTATAATACCCCCAACACATGGTGTTGTAGGGTATAAAAATGCAAGTTTAGGACTCTGAACCCTTAAAGAATTCTCGTTTATTACCCCTTAGTAACCCAATAACATATAAAACAAGTTAAAAAGTATCATTCGGTTTTGCCGACAGATGTATATCCTCAAACAAGGCTCGATTATCTATGTTAACAAAAGAGTAAAGTAATAGACTGACTGATCGACTGCCTGACTGACTGACTTAACGATTCATTAACTCCCAGACGAAACGGCTGAAGCTAGAATTTTGAAATTTTTTGTGAAGGGCCAGATAAGGCTGGGTTTTTTTAATTCCTTCTAGAACGGTACGAAAATCATTAAAAGGTACTAAATATGGCACCCTATGTATCTGAAGAAGCAATAGAGCTAGAACTCTTAACATTGGAATGAGGGTCACTAATGGCGTGTAGGATAAATGTACCAAAGGGTTTTTGGAAATTCACAATAAAAATGTACGAAAAATACTAAAATGTACTAAATTTGGTACAATTTTGTTTTATGTGAACGGTTAGAGGTAAACATTTGGTATGGTTAAGGATTAGAGTCGATGTAAAGAGGTAGTTTTGGAAGTGTGTGTTCATGTATGCGAAAAATACTAAACGGTACTAAATTTAGTACAATTTGAATTAGGTGGAACGGATGGATGTAGAATCCGGAAATTTTAAAATTACCATGGAGAAACATTTCGAAATTTGTACTTATGTGTACAAAATGGTACTAAATTCGCTGCAACTACGATTTTGGGTGAACCGATGGAGCTGGAACTCTTAAATGTAGAAATAAGACTATTATTGCATTCTAGCACTGAGGAATGTAGGTAGTTTTGGAAATTCGTACTTATGTCAACAAAATAGTACTAAAATTGGATAAAATTTAAATTAAGGGTGAACCGGTAGTGTTGGAATCCTGATATTTTAAATTAAGATTACTATTGCATTCTAGGACTGAAAATGTGTATTTAAGTGTACTAAATGGTACATAATTTGGTACAATTTACATTTTGGGTGAATCGGAAGAGTTGAAATTTGGAAATAAGATTTCTATTGGACGCCATGACGTAGGTAGTTATGAAAATCTACACTTAAGTGTACTAAATGGTACTTAATTTGATACAATTTATATTTTGGGTGAACCGATAGAGGTGGAATCCAGAAATTTTGGAGTAAAGATTACTGTTGGAGAGTAGGATTGGCTTATGGTGGTTTTGGAAATTCGTACCTATATGTACTATACAGGGTGAGGTAAAAAACTGCAACGAAATCAAATGCCATAATTTTTACATTTTTTTTTTTAAATTTTATTGAATGAAAGCAAAGCAAAAAATGTCGGAAATAGCTTCACATTTTAGAAAAAGTTTAGATTTGTTCGAATTGGTCACCTTCGGCACGAATTATGGCCTTCAAACGGCCAATGAAACCGTCACACGCTGCCCGAATGTTGCTCTGCGGTATTTTGGCTCATTGGCGGCGAAGGGCTCTCGCTTGAGATGATCGACACTTTGGTATTTTTTAGTGCCAACCTTGTTCTCCAAAATTCTCCAGACACAATAGTCCAACGGATTGGTATCCGGAGATTTTGGTTACCATTGTGGCATCAGAATAAATGCCGAATATGTCATGGAAACTATTCTGAAGCCACGGTACCTCATTTTGTAACCATCCTTTGGTGGCGATGTTGCCGAGTCCTGTTGGAATGTCCAAGGTCTGCGTCCAAAATGTTTTGCGTGCCCAAGGCTTTAATGCACCCTCCAGAATATTTTCGCGATAATATTCGGCATTTATTCTGATGCCACGGTCGATTATTACGAGCGGAGAGCGACCATTGGCTGTTATGGCGGCCCACACGATCACCATGGTCGACGCATGAGTTCTGGTGGCCAACCGAAGGTACACATTTTCAGCTGACCACCTTGGCAAGTAAACACGATCATTTTGTTTGTTTACAAACAGCCGGACAACGAATGTTTTCTCATCGGAGACGGAAAAAACCAAATTCGGCAGTTCACCACTTTCGGCCAAGCGAAGACACTCCTTAGCTCGTTTGAGTCTATTTTCTTTCTGTTGCGGTGTAAGTTCTTGCTCTTTTTGCAATTTAAATGGCTTCACCCCGAGCTCATTTTTCTATATTTGCCGAATGGATTATTGCGATATGTTCAGCTCACAAGCCATTGTTCGGTAACTGCGACGAGGGTTTCGATCAAGTCGCTTCTTTATTTTTCGAACCATTTCTGCTGATTTTGCTATTTTTTCCGTCCACTTCCTGGACGTCGGGCTACCCTACTAGTAGCACGGTAAGGAGTGATGGTACGAGCCACAAGAGATTTATTGACATTCAAATGCTGGAGTGCTCTAACGATAGCCACTTGAGGTTTTCCAGTCAAATATAAAGAAATCACACTATCACATTTGAATTCCATCACGAATAACTTTTTTCTGGAAAATTCTCATCAAAATGCTTTTGTGCGCTTGTAAACAATATAATGAGCTGTCACTGGAATAATTTTAACAGATGTCGGACGAGTGGCTTAGAAATGACAACAGTCTGAAGTTGGTTGCAGTTTTTTCATTTCATGTTTACCTAATTTTGGTACAAATTCGAATTGTGATGAACCGATGGAGGTGGAATTTTGAAATTTGGCATCTTTGATGGTGTGCAGGATAGATGCACTTAAGGGTTGTCGGAAATTCGAACTCTAAGGTTACGAAGAGCTTTAAAATGTTACTAAATTTCTAAAATGGCACCATTTGGTATTATGAACGGAACGTATGAATCTAAAAACCAAAAATTTGGAATGAGGAGCCAGGTCGGAAAGTAGGTTTGATAAATGAAGGTGTCTTTGAAAATGTGTACTAATTGTGCGAAATGTACTTAAAAAATATTTTTTGAAAAATTGAAATTTGGAGCTCTGATGGTCCCTTAGAAATATATTTTTGAAAAAAAGCGCGTTTGTGGCTCCAGCGTTCCTTTTAAAATCTGAAAAAGTTCACTTTTATTGCCCTGATATACCCGCAAATATTTTTCCTTTACCAAAACACCCTTATATTTTTTTATACAGCAAAAAAAATCTCCTATTTATATCCGCAAGTATTTGAATTATGTTCCATAGAGCACATGACGACGTTGATGACGGCGACGCTGATGACGACTTTTATGGCAACTGGCAGAAGCAATTACATGTAATCACGACAGCATATGAATTATAAATGTAACGCCAACTGGGTAACCCACTGCTCCCGAATTACAGCTGAGCAATTTAGCCAAAGCGGTGAAGATCTATGTCAGAAAGCAAAAAACCAAACCATGAAGCCTTTAAGGCCCTACCACCGGAGCTGGTGTATTGTAAACAGCAAAAGAGTATATTTTGCCTTGGTTAGATTTCAATTTGTTGTTGTTGTTAGTGTTTTTGTTGCAATTTTGATTTTTTGCTCCCTTGACAAAAAAAAAACCCACCAACCAACGAAAAAAAAAACGTTCAGCTAATTTGATAGTCGTGCTTTGCGGGATTTGGGGAATTATTAATTTCAAACTGTTTTGTTTTTTTTTTTTCTCCGGATTATTTCTTGGCATGTTTTAACGAATTTCATTTGCCACAAATAACAATTTATCATAATATGTCAGTTTGCCAGAAAGAAGTTGCTATCCATTAATTTTGAGCTAAAAAGCCAAAGGGCTAAGAGAAAAAGCAAAAAAAAAATGCCTTAGGTATACAAAGTTCGTTTTTTTGGGAAAATTTGATGGTTATGAAAGGCTAATGGTATGCTGGAGTTGACACGTTTGAGACAATGGCATTTAAATGACAAAAAGTTATAGAAAATTAAAACATTATTTGTGTTGCGAAATCACAGGGGAAATTAAGAAGAAGATCGGATGGTCATATATACCATCAGTTATACGTAGGTTGCTATTTATGTTTGGGGCTGAGCAAAATGTTTTCACAATTTTTTTTCACAAAAATCTATTCTTCATAAATACACAAAAAATATTCTTAAAATTTAAAAACAAACATATTCTTAAAAAATCCCCCTTTGATCCCTCCACAAAATTTTAAAAATACGAAAAGAAAATTAAAAATATTTGAAAAAAAAAAAACAAAAATATTTTTTAACAAGTAAAAAAGCAGTAAGTTCGGCCGGGCCGAACTTTGAATACCCTCCACCATTTGGAACGAATTAGAAAATTTTCAAAAAAATAAAATCCATTGAATTTTTTTTAAATCTTTACAATATATGGGGGTATATATGTTATTGTGGACCTATTAAGACAAATCTGTGTTTGGGTGTAAAGTACTCACCGGAACTCCTTGTGTGGATTTTCAGACAATTCCGTTGAAAAATGTGGGTAAAGTTATCAAAATACCGAATATCGGGGGTACCGTTATATGGGGGATATACGATATCTTCGACCGATATAGATAATTCTCTTCCGAGGTATAAAGTACCCATAAGGAACTCCATATATGGATTTTCAGACAATTCCGCTGAAAAATGTAGCTAACATCATCAAAATACCGAATATCGGGGGGTACAGTTATATGGGGGATATACGATATCGTGGACCTATATAGACAATTCTTTTTCAGAGCGTAGAATACTCACAAGGGACTCCTTTTGTGGAATTTCAGACACTTCCATTGACAAATGTGGCTAAAATCGTCAAAATACCGAATACCGGGGGGTACCGTTATAAGGGGGCTATACGATATCGTGGACCTATACAGACAATTCTCTCTCAGGGGGTAAAGTATTTACAAAGAAATACTTATGTGAATTTTCAGACAATTCCGTTTAAAAATCTTGGTAAAGTTATCAAAATACCGAATATCGGGGGTACCGTTATATGGGGGATATACGACATCGTGGACCTATATAGACAATTCTCTCTCAGGGGGTTAAGTATTCACAAAGAACTACTTATGTGAATTTTCAGACAATTCCATTGAAAAGAGTGGCTAACATCTTCAAAATACCGAATATCGGAGGGTACCGTTATATGGGGGCTATACGATATCGTGGACCGATATAGCCCATCTTCGAACTTGGCATGCAGACAAAAGAGAGATCTGTGCAAAGTTTTAGCTTCCCATCTTAATTCGTTTAGACTGTAGCGTGATTACAACAGACGGACGGACGGACGGACGGACGGACAGGGCTAAATCGTCTTAGAATTTTACGCTGATCAAGAATATATATACTTTGTTGGGTCTAAAATGGTTATTTCGATGAGTTACAAACGGAATGACGAACTTAATATAACCTCCATACTATGTATGGTGGAGGATATAAAAATCCACATTTAATGCTTTGATGTCATTCATACGAAATTTATGTTTTTAGATCTGTTTTTCCTTAAAAAATCAAAATCGGGAAGGTTCTCTAAATTAGTTGGAGTCTCTCAGTATCCCTTGATCCAAACATTTTCAAAAATACCCATTTGATGCTCTGATCACCCATCAGCTAGAGCCATATGGCTAGAGAGGCCAAAACGTGCCTCACCGAAATAACAGTTTTAGACACTGGGTCTTTTTGGACCATATCCGTTTCAGGATATTTGGAGACGATCTAACGATGTCTGTCCGTCTGTCTGTCGGGCTGGTGCGCACGATAACTCTCGAAGAGAGTATCCGATTTGATCCAAACTTGGTACATCGTAATACTAATTATCAAACTTAGATCGAGTTAGGAGATGGGCTATATCGGTAAACTCCTTCTGGTACCTCCCCCAAATAAGATCGACATTTTCAAAAAAAAAAACATATTTTCTGCACAGAAAGAGAAAGGATAGTCCGATTTTGCTTAAACTTTGCATATCCTAATATTTGCATCAGTGCAAGGTCAGGTGCGAAAATTTACAATATAGGTCTACACCATGAAGCACCTCAACATTTTTAATAATTATAACCCTTATAACATTTGAAATAAGAGTTCGGTTTTCTTCAAATTTCGCACATTTTAATATGTCAACCCCGACCCCGACAAGATGCCATATGTAGAAAGAATAGACAGGACAGCCCCTTCTAGTATCTCACCCACAAATAATCGAAATTCTTATAAAATGCGAAATATGCATACGATTATTTTCAAAACTCTGAATATTTCTTTTGGCAACAGATATGGAGTAAAGTTGGAATATATCGATCCACTGCTTTTGGTACCTCCCCCACAACGGCTTAAAATTTTTGAGTAATTGTAACTGTCATAAAATGCTACATAACCTTCAAACTATTTTACAAATCCCAATATTTCTGTTAATACAAGCTCAGATGTGAAGTTGGAATACATCGGTCCACTCCTTCTGGTATCTCCACCAGAAAGGGTAAACATTTTGAATAAGCATGAAGCTCATAAAACCGGAAATTAATATCAGATTCCATTCATACTTGGCACATCTCAACAACACAAGATCTGTTATAAAGATGGTAGTGATCGACTGCTTCTGGTACCTCCTCCACGAAGGGTCAAGGTTTTGAATAACCAAAACGATTATAAAATTCGAAATAAGAGTCCGATTCTCTTCATATTTCGCACATCCCATTTACCAAGACAAGATCTGCTGTGAAGATGGGGTATATCGGTCCACGGTCTTCTGGTACCTCCCCCACAAAGGGTCAATATTTTTAATATCCATGAAGCATAAAAAATGCGAAGTTAACATCCGATTCTATTCAAAGTTGGCAAATCTCAATATTTATATCAACACAAGATCTGTTATAAAGATGATAGAATTTGGACCTCTGCTTCTGGTACCTCCCCCACAAAGGGTCAAAGTTTTAAATAACAAAAATGATTATAAAATCCTAAATAAGAGTCGGATTCTCTTCATATTTCACACATCTCATTACACAAGATGGGATATATCGGTGCAATCCTTATGGTACCTCCCCAACAAAAAGATTTAAAAGATTTGTAAAGATGGTAGAGATCAGACCATTCCTTCTGGCACCTCATCGTCTTAAATAACGAAAACGATTATAAAATCCGAAATAAGCACCGGTTCTCTCCATATTGCAAACATCCCATAATTTCTGCGAAAACAAGATTTCCTGTGAAGACGGGATATATCGGTCCACTCCTTATGGTACCTCTCCCGCAAAGTGTCAATATTTTCAATAATTATAACTCTTATAAAATGGGAAATAAGAGTCCGATTGTCTTTAAATTTCAAACATCACAATATTTTTATTAACCCAAGGTCTGATGTTAAGATGGAATACATCGGCCCACTCCTTCTGGTATCTCATACAGAAAGGATCAAAATTTTTAATATCCATGAAGCTCATAAAATGCGAAATTAACATCCGATTTCATACAGATCTGCCACATCTCAATATTTCCATTAACACAAGATCTTTTATAAATATGGTAGAGATTGGACCATTAAGGTACCTCCCCAACAAAGGGTCAAAGTTTTGAACAACCAAAACGATTATAAAATCCGATTCTCTTCATATTTCACATACCCCTTTATTTCTACTAACACAAGATCTGCTGTGTAGATGGGAAATATCGGTACATTCTCTGTGGTGCCTCCCCCACAAAGGGTCAACATTTTGAATATCCATGAAGCTCATAATACGCGAAATAAACATCCGATTCCATTCAGACTTGGTGCATCTCAATACTTAAATTAACACAAGATCTATTATAAATATAGTAGATATCGGACCATTCCTTCCTTCCCCACAAAGGGTCAAAATTTTGAATAATCAAAACGATCATTAAATCCGAAATGAGCATCCGGTTCTCTTCACATTTCACACATCTCGGTATTTCTATTAACACGAGATCTGCTGTGAAGATGGGATATATCGGTTCAATACTTCTGGTACCTCTCCCACAAAGGGTCAACATTTTAAATATTCATAAAGTTCATAAAACGGACACCTCACTGTTTCTATCAGCACAAGATCTGTTATAAATATGATAGAGATCGGACCATTTCTTCTGGTACCTCTCACATAGGGTCCAACATTTTGAAAAACAAAGCGCTCATAGAATGCAAACTAAGAATCAAACTATACATTTTTGCTAACGCAAGATCTGTTGTGAAGAACATATATATCTGCGAACTCCTTCTGCTACCTTACCCACAAAGGGTCACAATTTTCAACACTTTTATCTGTAAAACAATTCCGCGATTCTTTACAACGTGCTATGTCTAAATATTTCTCTTAACCAAAAACCCGAGATGAATATGGAATTTTTCGGAATTTATGATTTCGCTTTAGATTGGATATGAATGTTCGATTTTCTTGTAAGTTTGGGTCATACCAATATTTTTATCGGTATTAGATTAGGTGTGAGAATATCTTGCACCTCGCGCAAATTTTAACATTTTTTTAAAAACTATCACATATCTCAAATAAAGTAAAGGAAGTAGTCGATATAGTCCAGACCTGGCGTTTTGTAATATTTATATCATATTTATTTTGGTCCGATACGAAATGGACAATAATGGCCCATTCCTTCGTAACCTACTCCATAGAGGATCAACGATTTAAATAATCATAAGAGAAGTTAAAATATATTTAAATAATCAAACATTGGCTGAGGGTATTGATCTGTAGGCAAACCGACTGATACTTTTTAATTGGTTTTTTATATTTTTCAAGGAAAATTAATAACATAGGTTCTGTACAAAAAATGTAAAGCACCATCAGAGCATCAATTCCGACTTTTTAGATAATTTGTTTTCAAACTCCATCTGAGACGCAAATTTGGTCCATTTAGGAATATCTATTTAAGCACCATTCAATCGTAGATTTTTTTTAAATATTCAAAATAACGAAAACCGCCATCACATCATTAAGCGAACCATTTCTTTAGTTGATCTTCATTCCGAACTCCAACATCACATCACATCATTCCATCATTATCTCCACACTCCCATGTTATATCTTTCTTGTAATTAGATCATGAAGGCACAATCACCCTGGCAGCCAACCCGCCATCTAAGCAGCCAGTCAGCCAGCCAACCAACCAACCACCCATATCCAGATGAGATCTGGTTATGACCGTCAGCTTAGTGGCAATAATTCGAGTGTTATTGTCGTTTAATTGCCCCATCGGTTGGTTAATGGCTTTTTAATTTGACGACAATGAATGACTGAAAACGAAAAGAAAACAACAAATCAAACTCGGGAAGACAACAGCAACAACAACAAGAAGACCAGCAACGGCGTTAGCAACAAACAAATGAAATGAAGATAAATGTAATGTGGCAAGCAACAAGAGTTGTGCCACCATTAACCGGCAGCGGCAGCAACAGCAACAACATTAAAACGTATTTAACCACGTTCGGCCTCGCCAATGTAAACAAAGGAAAACAAAAATAGCAGCAACAGCAGCCAAAGAAAGAAGTTAAGTATTTTCTTAACTCTGGCGTTTATGGCTTTTGTTGAAAAGAAGAAAAAAAAAATGAAAAGAAAACAGAAATTGTCGATCGCTTGACTGTCTTTAACCTCTGCTGCAATGAGGCGATGAAAAAAGGCGAGCGCGGCGAGAGTGTGCCAGCTTTAGCTGTTAATCTCACAAAATATGGTAATCTACAATTTTAACGCCCATGGTGGCCGATTGGAGTTAGATTTTATTTGGCTGAAACTTGTTTTGGGAAATTTGGTTTTAGGCCATGAAATAAATTCAATGTAATTGATTTGATGGTAGGTAAATGGAATTTGATTCAGGAATAAGAATTTGAGTTATAGAAACCTCAAATTCAAATTGAAAATGTAATTGTTTTTTAATTGAATTAAAAAAAAAAAAACAAAAACATTTAGTGCGGTCGCACCGAACTTTTAATACCCTACACCATTGGGTAAAGAAAAAATTTGTATATAAAAGTATCTGAATTCAAGCGTGTTCTCTTTCAAGACCGTTTGGATAATGCAGTTAAACTTATCAAAAAACAAGTAAAAAAGCAGTAATTTCGGTCGGGCCGAGCTTGGAATACCCTCCACCATTTGAAATGAATTAGAAAATTCTCAAAAAATAAAATCCATTAAAAATTCAGTTAAAATCTTTAGAATACCTAACATCGGAAGGTGCCGATATATGGGGGATATACTATATTGTGGACCTATATGGACAAATCCATGTCCGGGGGTAAAGTACTCACAAAAAACTCCTGTTGTAGATTTTCAGACAATTCCGTTGAAAAATGTGGCTAAAATCATCAAAATACCGAATATCGGGAGGTACCGTTATGTGGGGGCTATACGATATCGTGAACCTATATAGACAATTCTCTTTCAGGGGATAAAGAACTCAAAAGGGACTCCTTGTGTGAATTTTCAGACAATTCCATTGAAAAATGTGGCTAACATCTTCAAAATACCGAATATCGGAGGTTACCGTTATATGGGGGCTATACGATATCGTGGACCGATATAGCCCATCTTCGAACATGACCTGCCTGAAGACAAAAGAGAGATCTGTGCAAATTTTTAGCTTCCTATCTTAATTCGTTTAGACTGTAGCGTGATTACAACAGACGGACGGACAGGGCTAAATCGTCTTAGAATTTTACGCTGATCAAGAATATATATACTTTGTTGGGTCTAAAATGATTATTTCGATGAGTTACAAACGAAATGACGAACTTAATATACCCTCCATACTATGTATGGTGGAAGGTATAAAAACCATAAAAAATTTATGGGTAAATGTGACTACCAAAATACCGAATATCAGTGGGTACCGTTATATGTGCGCTCTAGGAAAACATGGACCTACATATTCAATGTTCTGCCACGGGAACGAGAACCTATTAAGAACTACAAATATCAAAATGTGGCAAAAATCATCAAAATACCGAATATCGGCAGGTACCGTTATATGAGGGCATACAAAAACGTGGACCTATGCATACAATGTTTCGCCACCGGAGCTAAAACCCTTTATGACCTATAAATTCCAATTTTTATTCAAATCCATGGAAAAATGTGGTAAAGGTCATCAAAATACCAAATATCTGGAGGTACAAGTGATTTATGGGGGCTATCCCAAAAACCTGGACTGATATATCAATTTTCAATACCAGCCATACTGGACGCAATACAAGCTCTACGTCAAATAATGTGGGCTATATTTTAATTTCCAGTCTGCCTGTTGACTGAGAAAGGCAGACAAACGGACATCGTTAAATCGACAGGGTTGCCCATATTCGACGGGCCCATCTGGCAACGCCATAACTTTTGACAGAGATGTCACATCGCTTAATGACATACCGCGTTTGAAGCGTCAAGCGTTCTCAGCAGTTGGGCATGGCTCGGTCCACTTTACAACGGATTATTCGCATTGATTTGCATTTGTTCCCGTACAAAATTCAATTGACGCAAAGAATGTTGCCTGCGAACAAGCCTCGTCGATTGGAATGGGCCCAAAGGGCCCAAAGGTCCGTCGAATATGGGCAACCCTGTATATAAGGTGGAGGGTATAAAATAACACCCTTGAAATAGCTTCTTGGAAGATTTCGTTTTTGAATTAATGTTGTAGAGCCCTGGCCAGGAGTTACCCTTGGCTTTTTGACATTTGCCCAATATTTACGCCCTCCGTCGTGTTGTTAGGTATTCAAAACTATTTTACTCGAAAGTTGTGTTCACTTTTGCCCGCTAAATAAAATTCAATGGCCATAAAAAAATGCTAGATTTCCGCTGTGTCTTTTACTCTCTCCCCTTGCAAAATTTTGTGACGATTGGTTTTCAATTATGACCTGTAGAGCGACTGTAACATCAGGAAAATTTGGATTTTTTTTCGGTCCATTTGAACTTCTAAATGTACATCTCCATCACAATTGGCTTTAATTCTGACCCTAACCCTACCTACCTCAATGCAAAATCGGACGATAATTGCGACCTCAATATAATCCCCTAAAAATAGTGTTGCAGGGTGTAAAAAAACTTTAGAAAGTGTACAATTCAAAATTGTAAGTCAAATTGAAAAAATCGCATGCGATAAAAAATATGACAATCATTTAAAAACTATAACAAAAAATATTCACTTTATTGTTATATTTTTATGCGATTTTTTCCGATATTATCCTTTTCAGGCAAGATACCATTCCACATTGATGAGAATTGTGAAAATCTGTCCAGCGGTTCGTGATATATAAGCAGAACAACAAAGACCATATACAGGGTGAGATAAAAAAAATCTACAACAAAGTCAAACGCCATAATTTTTACATTTTTTTTTAATTTTTTTGGATGAAAGCAAAAAATGTCGAAAATAGCATCAAATTTTAGATTTGTTCGAAATGGTCACCTTTGGCACGATTTATGGCCTTCAAACGGCCGATGAAACCGTCACACGCTCCCCGAATGTTTTTCTGTGGTATTTTTGTCCATTCCCGGTGAAGCGCTTGCTTGATGTGATCGACACTTTCCTACTTTTTAGTGCCAACCTTGCTTTTCAAAATAATCCAGATACAATAGTCTAACGGATTGGTATCCGGAGATTTGGTGGCCATTGTGCGCTGGAAATAAAGCGAGGAATCTCATTTTGTAACCATTCTTGGGGGGAGCTTGCTGAGTGCGATGGTGCTGAGTCTTGTTGGAATGTCCAAGGTCTGCGGCCAAAATGTTGGCGCGCCCAAGGCTTTAATACAATCTCCAGAATTTTTTTTTTCACGATAATATTTGGCATTTATTCTGATGCCACGGTCGATTAATACAAGTGGAGAGCGACCATCGGCTGTTATGGCGGCTCACACCATCACCATGGCCGGCGCTTGAGTTCTGGTGGCCAACCGAAGGTTAACATTTTCAGCTGACCTCTTTGGCAAGTCAACACGATAATTTTTTTTTTGTTTAGAAATTGCTGGACAACGGATTTTTTCTAATCGGACAAAACCAATTTCGACAGTTCACCACTTTCGGCCAAGCTTATTTGAGTCTATTTTCTTCCTGTTGCGGTGTAAGTCCTTGCACGTTTTGGAATTTCAATGGCTTTACCCCGAGCTCATTTTTCAATATTTGCCGAATGGAATATTGCGAGATGTTAAGCTCACGAGCCATTTTTCGGTCACTGCGACGCGGGTTTCGATCAAGTCGCTTCTTTACTTTTCGAACCATTTCTGCTGATGTTGCTGTTTTTTTTCCGTCCACCACTTCCTTGACGTCGCGGTACGCAACCAATATCACGATAACGAGCATTAGTACGAGATACTAAAGATTTATTCACATTTAAATGCTGGAGTGCTCTAACGACAGCCACTTGTGGTTTTCCCGTCGAATATAGAGAAATCACACTATCACGCTTGAATTCCATCACGAATAACTTTTTTTCTGGAAAGTTCTTGCCAAAATGCTTTTGTACTCTTGTAAGCAATATAATGAGCTGTTACTGGAATAATTTTAACAGCTGTCGGACGAATGGCTTAGAAATGACAACAGTCTGAAGTTGGTTGCAGATTTTTCATCTCACCCTGTATATGGTACCTATTTTGCTATATATCAGATCTTGGCTATTAGCATTACTGCAGTGGTCAGAAGTGACCTGTTAATGTATTTGTAATTTGGCCGGGATGAAAAATATTCACGGTTTAATGAAAATTTTCCTATTTTTTTATACAAAAGTTTATTTTACCCGCTAAATATTTTCCATCCAAATTGATTAGCTTCTGCCCAGTCCTGAAATCTAACTCAATGCAAATTTACGATTGCGTGATTGCTTCATAATTGTGGCGTATTGAGCAACTGCAGGAAATCAGGGAATTTTCCAGTTTTTGGTCCATTACAACCCCTAAATATTTTGGGATCATCTCCAAAATCGATAGGGCTCTATTCTGACCTAACCCCATCTCCATTTTCAATTTCGTGAGGTTCGGGCCTCAATTGTGACCTATAGCGCGATTACAAATTAACATGGACAAATAGACGGACGGACATACATAGCTAGATCGACTCAGCTCGGCGAGATAGGGAGATCCATATGCACTATTCTAAGTGGGAAACCAATATTTCGTAGTCCAATAATATCCCCAACACATATTGGCGTAGGGTAAAAAATTCAACATTTATGAAAAATATTTTTAAAAAATCCGAAAGCTATGGTATTTTAAAATTTTTATATTCTTCAATTTAAAAAAAAAAATTAAAAAAAAATTCCCATTTATAAGCGCCTTAAAAATAATTTAAAAAATTACGATTTAACATTTTTACCTCATTCTAAAATTAATTTCAAAATGTGATTGTAAAATTAGAAAATATCACGTCACATTCTGCACACAATAAATTATGAAATGCCGCTCTAGATTGCATTTCAAACTGACACACATTTAAATGAAACGAAACGAAAAGAAAAAAAAAACATATAAATGTCAAGAGATCTTCCGCTTGGAGCGGCAGACAACTTATTTCCCACAACCAACGAGTGAATAAAAAAAATTAGAAACAAAGTAGAAAAAGAAGACGAAAAAAAAAATGATGAATAAAAAATAATTTCTCGTAACCTCGTAATACATTTGACATTCTTATTTTCACTAGAAGCTGCAGAAGAAGATGAAAAATAAAACAAAAACTCAATGCCGCCGCAAAGCATCATTAAAACAAATCTTCAATTTTGTTTAAAGCCAACTCGGAGCACATTCAAACCGAAAGCATGGAGTTATTTCAGACACACACACACTCACACACAAACAATTGTATGGCTTGCAATTGAATTGAAGTTTGTGGCGGCTTTACAAGCCGTGAATTGTGCGGTTTTCTCTCCCTCCCCCATTGATGCTGGTGGCGGAAAAAGTTTCACGACGCTGCCACCATCTTCAACGTCGTCTGTGGCAGACGACGATGATTCCAACTGAAGTTGTTAGAAGAAATGTCGGATAGTTTGTTGGTTGTTTAACTCGCCTATTTATTGCTGCTAATTGAGTCAATTGCTGACTGCCGGAGTCTGCCATGAATTCCTTCTTCATACCACCACACACACACACTACCTCCATTCTTCAAACTCCTGCGATTTGCAATAATCGTCGTGACGTGTCACGACAGCAACGATGCTCCTCCAATGAAGCAAATGTGGCGGACCAGGCAATATTGAAATTTCCAACATTTAAATGCTTTGCATTCAATGCCTAGGTTTGGAGATGTTTGCTTTCAATGGTTCGATACAACAAGTTTTCAATAAGGGTGTACACTAAGGGAAAATTTAAATTTTCCATACTTACACTGGGGGAAATTTCAAAAAATGCGTACCTGAAATGAAAGAAGAAAATGGGGAAATATTAAAAAAAATAAAACTAAATTAAATTAAAACAAGTTAAAAAGTATCAGTCAGTTTTGCCGACAGATGTTCGATTATTTAAATATATTTTGACTTATGTTGTGATTATTAAATTTTTTATCCTCTATGGAGTAGGTTCCGAAGGAATGGGCCAATATTGTCCATTTCGTATCGGAACTAAATAATTATGCGATAAATATTGCGAAGTGCCAGATTTGGACTACATCAACTTATGATGAAACGTAAAATTATTGAAAATTGTGACCCTTTGTGAGTGAGGTACCAGAAGGGGTACGCAGGTATGTAGGAGAGGTATGAGAAGAAATGGTGCGATTTCTACCATCTTTACAACAATTCTTGTGTCGATTGAAATGTAGACATGTACCATAATCGGATGCTCATTTCGAGTTTTATGAACTTCATAGTCATTCATAATTTTGACCAGGTCTTGTGTTAGTAGAAAAATGTTGACCCTCTTGTGGGGGTGGTACCAGAAGGAGCGGACTGATATATTCCATCTTCACAACAGGTATTGTGTAAGTAGAAACATTGGGATGTGCGAAATCTGAAAATAATCAGATGCTCATTTCGAGATTTATGAGCTTTATAGTTATTCAGAATTTTTACCCCCTTGTGGGAGAGTTACCGGAAGGAATGCACCGATATATTCCATCTTCACACCAGGTCTTGTGTTTGTAGAAATATTGGGATCTACCAAGTTTGAAAATAATCGGATGCTCATTTCAAGGTTTATGAGCTTCATAGTTATCCAGTATTTTGATGGCCTTGTGGGGAAGGTATCAGAAGAAGTGGACCGATATGTCTCATCCTTACAGCACATCTTGTATAAGTAAAATAATGGGATGTGAGAAATATGAAGCGAACCGGATGCTTATTTCGGATTTTATGATCGTTTTGCTTATTCAAAACTTTGACCCTTTGTGGGAGAGGTAGCAGAAGAAATGGTCCGACCTCTACCATCTTTACAACAGAACTTGTGTTGATAGATATATTGAGATGTGCCAAGGCTGAGTGGAAGCGGATGTTAATTTCGCGTTTTATGAGCTACATGGATATTAAAAATTTTTACTATTGTGGGGTAGGCACAAAAGGAAGCAGACCGATATATCCCGTCTTCACAGCAGATCTTGTGTTAATAAAAATAATGGGATGTGTGAAACGTGAAGATAACCGGATGCTTTTTTCGGATTTTAATAGAGTTATAATTATTCAAAATTTTTTTTACCCTTTGTGAGGGAGGTTCCAGAAGGAATGGTCCGATCTCTACAAACTTTATAATAGATATTGTGTTGATGGAAATCTGTAAGCTTCATGAATATTCAAAATTTTGACCCTTTGTGGGGGAGGTACTAGAAGGTATGGACCGATGTATTCAATTTTCATGGCAGGTGTTGTGCTAGTAGAAATAACGGGATGTGTGAAATATGAGGAGAACCGGATGCTTATTTCGGATTTTATCAACGTTTTGGTTATTCAAAATTTAGACACCCTTGTGGGGGAGGTACCAGAAGGGGTGGACCGATATATTCCATCTTCACACCAGACCTCGATATAAAAAAAATTCTGATATGTGTAATTTTAAAGCAATCGGACTCTTACATCACATTTTATTAGAGTTATAATTTTTCAAATTTTTGTCTCTATGGGGGGAGGTACTTGATGGAGTGAAGCGCTATTGTCCATTTTCGCACCTGACCAAGCATTGATGCAAATATTAGGATTTTCAAAGTTGGAGCAAAATCGGATTATTCTTTCTTTTTCTGTGCAGTAAAATATTTTCTTTGAAAATGTCGACCTTTTGGTGGAGGTGTCAGAAGGAGTGGTCCGACATATTCCGCCTTCACACCAGACCTTTGGTTAATAAAAATATTGTGATGTGTTTTACTTGAAGACAATCGGAATTTAACATCATATTTTAAAAGAATTATCATTATTAAAAATGTTGACCCTTTGTGGGGGAAGTACTTGATGGAATGGACCGATATTGTATATTTTCGCATCCGACCTAGCATTGATGCAAACATTAGGATGTGCAAAGTTGAAGCAAAATCAGATTATGCATTTTTTTTAATTCCGACGTTTTGTGGTGGAGGTATCAGAAGAATTGGACAATGTTGCCTATCTCCGAACTCGATCTAGGTTTGATAATAACATTACGATGTACCGAGTTTGGACAAATCGGATTCTTCCTGCCATATGACTAAAGGTAGAAAAAATATTGAGTAAATATGTATGGGAGACACATATACCTCATCCAATAGAGTTCTCCTTTCACTCCTATTGGATCCTCCATTGGATCCAATCAAACCAGCCTTCCCCTTTCCATCCATTCATTTACATTATTAATCCCAAAATCATCCTTGAATTTCTTTTGGTGCACTCAAACGCCACTTTGTGGATAATCATCTTCAATCATCATCCTCCTGCCCCTCTCCCCCCAGACTTCAACAACCAATACCTCTCCCCCTTAAGTCAAACACAGAAAAAGCTGTTAACTTAAAGGAAAAAACCACTGCCACCAACGCCACTAGAAAATTATTATTAAATGAAAACCCCAAAGTGGAAAAAGTTAATGATGAACCGCAACAACAAAAGCCATAAAGACAAATACAAAATAAATAATGAGAGAGGGAGAGAAGTAAGGTGTCGAGGAGAAGGTAGAAAATCATCAATTGTTGAAGATTAGCATAATGACAGATTTTGAATCAAACTCAATAACGTGCGAGTACTTTGTTCGAAAGGCGGTGAGGCAGCAGATCAAACACTCAATAAACAAAAAAACTTTCATTTTATGACGAACCTGATGATTTGATGATGGAAAGATTATCATTAGATTTTAAAAGGCATTTCATGAATTTTTCAAAAGGATTTTTTTTCAGTGGATTTTTTCTAGTATATTTCTGGAAACATTAAAAATAAACTCAAAAAACAGTCGTTAAAGAGGATTTTTAAAGAAATATTTTTAAGCAAAATTTATCAACGAAGATTATTGATGAATTTTTTTTCAAGCACCTTTACCGAGCTGATTTTTTTATATTTTTTAAATGACCTATACTCACGTGTAAATATATCTACGTGGCTTTTTATACCCTCCAACACTGTGTTCTGGGGGGTTTTATAAGTTTGATTGGGTCAAAAATTTTTTAGCACTTCGAAATATCGGACTCAGACCACCTATAGCTTTGTGTTCATCCGTCCGTCTGTCCATGTTAATTTGTAATCAGGCTATAGGCCGCAATTATGGCCTCATCCTGAATAAATTTTGCATGGAGTTAGGGTTAGGATCAGGTCTATTGTTATTGAGCAATCAGGTCTATTGTTATCGACCAATTGGTGCGGAATTTTGCATGGGAAAAAGAAGAAGACAGGGCAGAATGGTCATTGGATAATATTTAGGAAGTGTTACGGACCATAACTTTTGTGAAATTAAGAATTTCAAAATTTCCATTAACCCACGAATATTTTTAAGCCTGGCATATTCACACATACATGAAATGATCACAGCTTGACTATTACTTTCAGAATGGGCTAATGGCAGAAAATGGTAAAAAAAAAATCACGTAAAAAATGGCAACAGAAATGTGAATATTTTTATCCTCAGCCAAACGGCTAGAGAGGGTATATATCATTTGATACGGCCAAATCGTGCCTCATCGAAATAACGATTTTAGACCCTAGCTCACTTTGGACCAAATTCGTTTCAGGAAATTGGGAGTCGATTCAGTACTGCTTACCAAAACTGGTCCACTGGGCACATTATATCACAACCACACCTTCAACCAAGAAATGTGTGGTTCTCACTCATTTAAAGTTTGAGAATAGATTAAGGTCGTTTCGACTTAAGGTCATTGGCGCACGATAACTCTCGAAGGGAGTATCTGATTTGATTTGAACTTAGTACATCGTAATATTATTATTAAACTTATATCGAGTTCGGATATGGGCAATATCGGTCCACTCCTTCTGGTACCTCCACAACAAAAGGTCGACATTTTCTAAGAAAATATTTTACTGCACAGAAAGAGAAAGGATAATCCGATTTTGCTCCAACTTTGCAAATCCCAATATTTGCATCAGTGCTAGGTTAGGTGCGGAAATGGACAATATCGGTCTACTCCATGCAGTATTTTCCCCACAATGGGTCAACATTTTGAATAATTATAACTCTTATAAAATGTGATATAAGTTTCCGATTGTCTTCAAATTACACGCATCACAATCTTTTTATTAACCCAAGGTCTGGTGTGAAGATGGAATATATCAGCCCACTCCTTCTGGTACCTCCCCCACAAAGGGGATGAATATTCATCAAGCTAATAAAACACGAAAATAACATCCGATTCCATTCATATTTGGCACATCTGAATATTTCCATCAACACAATATCTCTTATAAAGATGGTTGAGATCAGACCATTCCTTTTGGTACCTCCCCCACAAAGGGTCAAAGTTTTGAATAACCCAAAGGACCAACAAAACTCGAATTAAGCATCAGGTTCTCGTCATATTTTACACATCTCAACATTTTTGATAACACAAAATCTTTTATATGGATGGTAGAGATCGAAGCATTCTTTCTGATACCTGCCCTACAAACGGTCAAAGTTTTTAATAAGCAAAACGATCATATAATTCAAAATAAGCATCCGATTATCTTATTAATATATTTCACGCATCTCATTATTTCTACTGAGATATATCGGTCCACTCCTTCTGGTACCTACCCCACAAAGGATCAAAACTTTAGGTATCCATGAAATCATAAAACGGGAAATTAACATCCGATTCCATTAAGACTTGGCACAACTCAATATTTCCATCAACACAATATCACTTATAAAGATGGTAGAGATTGGACCATTCCTTCTGACACCTCTCACACAAAGGGTCA
This sequence comes from Musca domestica, assembly GCF_030504385.1. Classification (NCBI taxonomy): domain Eukaryota; kingdom Metazoa; phylum Arthropoda; class Insecta; order Diptera; family Muscidae; genus Musca; species Musca domestica. The sequence goes on from NW_026712231.1 coordinate 771,563, forward strand.
AAGTTTTGAATAACCACAACGATCAAAAAACCCGAAATAAGCTTCCGGTTCTTTTCATATTTCACATATCCTATCATTTCTACTAACAAATGATTTGCTTTGAAAATGGAATATATCAGTCCACGCCTTCAGGTAACTCCCTCACAAAGGGTCAGAATTTTTAATAGCCATAACTATCATAAAATTCGAAATAAACATCCTGCTATCTCCATATCTAACGCATTCCATTATTTCTACTAACACAAGATCTCCTGTGAAAATGAGATACATCGGTCCACTCCTTCTGATACCTGCTCCACAAAGGGTCAAAATGTTGAACATTCAAACGAAAAAAACGCGAAATTAACATCCGATTCCATTCAGACTTGGCACATTTTAATATTTCTACCACCACAAGATCAGTTATAAAGACGGTTGAGGTCGGACCATACTTTCTGGTACCTCCCCCCAAAATGGTCATAGTTTTGAATAACCAAAACGATCATAAAATCCGAAATAAGTATCCGATTCTCTTCATATACATATCACAATATTTTTATTAACCAAAGTTCTGATGTGAAGATGGAATGTATCGGTCCATTTCTTCTGGTACCTCCCCCACAAAGGGTCAACATTTTAAGTATCCATGAACTCATAAAACGAGAAATTGACATCCGATTCTATTCAGACTTGGCACATCTTAATATCTCTATCAACACAATATATCTTATAAAGATGGTAGAGATCGGGCTATTTCTTCTGGTACCTCCCCCACATAGGTTTCAAGATTTTGAAAAACAAAGCGCTCAAAGAAAGCGAAATAACCATTCAACTCACTTCAAATTCACACATAAAACCATTTCACCTACCAGAAGAACTGTTTTGAAGATGATATATATCTACGAACCCCATCTGATACCTCACCCACAAAGAGTCACAATTTGCAATACATGTCATAACTTGCGAAACAATTAAGCGAATTCTTTATATCCTGCTTTATGAATAGAATTAATGAATATGGAATTAATGATTTCGCAAAAAATTGGATATAAATGTTCGATTCTCTTGTAATTTTGCCCATACCAGTATTTTTATCTGTATTAAATGAAGTGTGAAAATGGACTACTTCGGTCGACTATAGCTGGTAACTCAGTCACATTTTAACAGTTTCTAAAAATAATCACATATCTCATATATAAATTGAAGGAAGTAGTCGATATAGTCCAAAACTGGCAAGTCGCCATATTTATGTCAAATTTATTTAGGTCCGATACGAAATGGACAATATTGGGCCATTCCTTCGGAACCTATCCCATAGAGGGTCAGCAATTTGAATAATCATTACAGAAGTCAAAATATATTCAAATAATCGAATAATGGCTGAGGGTATACATCTGTAGACAACACCGACTGATGCTTTTTAAATTTTGCCAATTAAAAATAATTCAAATATTAAAAAAATTAATGGCTTTTTCTTTAAATATTTTTTTTTGGTAAGGGTATTATATCTTTGTGCATTTGTTTGTAACATGGAGAAGAAAACGAGACAGACCCGTAGTTCCTTTTGGTGATCAGCATAGAATCACATTTTGAGTCGATTTATGAATGTTCGTCCGTCCGTCTGTCTGTCTGTCCATGTATTTTTGTAAACAAAATGCAGGTCGCATTTATTATTCGATTGAGATTAAATTTTCTAAATTACATTTGTTTGGCTCAAGGACGAACCCTATTGAAATTGGTGAAAATCGGTCCAAATTTAGATTTAGCCCCATATATATCTTCATCCGATTTTAGGTTTCTTGTGCACCAAAAGCTAATATCAGTCCAAATTGTGTGAATTTTGATACATCCGACCGAATTCAGACTACATGTGCTTGTGCTTCAAATTTGGTGAAAATCGGTTGAGTTATAGCTATAGCTCCCATATATATGTTTCATCCGATTTGGTGTTTAAGTCCCTCACATTCGTAATATGCACTCCACGAGACTGATATTTTGCACCAGATATCAGATACAGCCTAGCAATTCATGATTCAAATTTTATCAAGATCGGTTCCGATTTGAATATAGCTCCCGTATATATCTTCATCCGAATTTAGGTTTCTTGTGCACCGAATGGCTATTATCAGTCCAAATGGTGTGAATTTTGGAACGTCAGATCGAATTTAGTATAGAAATAAGTACTTTAAATTTGGGGCGCGATACAAGAATAATATTTGGTACCAGATATCAGATGCAGCCAAGAAACAGCTGTTTTCAATTTTATGAAGATCGGCTCAGATTTGGATATAGCCTCCATTCGATTTCAGGTTTTTTGTGAACCAAATAGCTACTATTAGCCCAAATGGAGTGAATTTTCGAAATTCAACCGAGTTTAGCATAGAAGGCAGAATTTCAAATTTGCATAGTAGTGTAGGGTATCATATAGTCGGTCCCGCCCGACTTTTGAGTTTTCTTTATTTATTTATTTATTTATTTTTTTTTTTTTTGAGAAATATTTAATTTTTTTAAAGTTATGTAGTTCTGGCATAAATTATGTCTCCATTTTAAGTACTTATATTTAAAATGTGATTTAGATTAAATCATGGCATTAAAGTACCCTCCTCACATTTAGTTATGCCCAGAATGAAATTTGCATGCCTGACTTCAAATCCGGCAATTTAACGCTTCCCCTATTTAGAATGTCGGTCTTAATTGGCCACAATTTTCTTAATACTTTCTTTGTGGCAACTGACAACAACAATAAAACTGTTTAGTCTATAAATAATTGGAGAGAACCAGTTAAAGATTCTTTAGATAAAATTGAAAATAACAATGGCCCCCGCCAATAAATCATTTGGCCACTGACAGCTGTGTGTTTTGTAATATCTTCAGCATCGTCGCTTGGTTTCTTCTTCTTATTCTTCTTTTTTTTTTTGAGTGGCAGCATGTGAATTATCTCAGCATTGAATTAAGTAAGGAATTATGCAAAACACCACCATAACATGAAGACAATTTCAGCATTTGAGGCGTTTTTTTTTTAAAGTTCGTTGTAATGCGTTCAACGAACTATGAATAGCCGGCAGGAAAAGACTCGCAATTAGAACGGAAGTAGACAACAAGCGGGGGGGGAAGGGGGGATAATAATAATTCTTAATATTCATTCATATTTTCTATTCAAGACCTGCCGGCCAAGCTGTTGTTGTGGCTGCTTAAATAATTTTATGAATTGCTTTTTTTTCGAAAAACGTAAAAAGCTTTTTATTGTCTCGAAAGAGTCATCTTCAAAGCACTTGATTTTGGAGGGGTCATTACACGATCAACGCCACCACGCCAC